>NW_011888862.1:2064537-2109150 GCF_000151845.1 Pteropus vampyrus
AATAATGAGCTTTCCTTGAATCCAGAGAGAAAGCAGCCCCTACAGAACAGCCCTCCTCCCACTGTGATGTTGAAAGCCCAGCTGGAGGCAACTGTAAACATACAATGGCCAGTCCTTGCAGGGTATTTCACTGGGGAAGCACAGGGCATAATTTGTAAGTCCATGAAGTGCTGCATGGCTTTGTCTGGGAAATCTTGGAGATAAGTTGAATGGCCTTAAACTGATGCCCAAATTACACATTTAAAAACCCCTTAATTTAGAGGAAGTCTCCCCAGGAGGCTGTGTGCTCTGCTCGGCCTGTAAAAGTCTAAATATTAAAATTCAAAATAACTAAATACACCAGTAGAAAAGAAAATGTCTGTTGAAATTATCATTTGTTTCATTTGTTTGTTTGCCTTTTGCCCCTTCTTTCTCCTTCAAGTAATACAGGACAAAAGGACCCTCTAGTATCACAGTCGCTCCCCTCACTGGAGCGTGAGACTCCCAGGATGCAAAATGATAGGCTGGTCAGGCAGGGCTTTCTGCCATGGCCTTGTGCATTATTTAGAGGTGAAAAGGAGCAAACTGAGAGAAGCTAGGGGAAAAGGAAAAGATGTTTGGCAAGGCACATAGGAGATTTATTTTTGAAAACTGAGCGTTTGGGAAAAGGACTGGAATAAATTATTGAACATGGTCTCTCAACTCATTGGAGAACTATTATGTCAGCTACCGAGTTCTAAGGCTGTCACCACGATGACGACAAGGCTTTAATTGTTAAGACCTCCTCCCACCCGTCTCCAAGGAGTTCCGTCTAAGAAGATGATTGTTTTAATGAAAACACAGATTTTGAGACTGACGGGTAGGTGACATTACTCATGAAAATAGTTTGGGAATGCATAGTTCCCTAGTGCCTTCGGCCACAAGAATTTGGATGGTTCTGATGTTGCCAGGCACAGTGTAATGAGCTCCTTCCAGGGAGGCACGGCTTCTAGAGCAAGCCTTCTGACCAGTGTGCCACAAATGGAATATAGGCAGGATGGCTGTAAGTCACAGTGTGCTGCACAGTCCTGGTTCCTGCCTATAATCCCAGAATAATTATTAATAGTTGTTCATTTTGAGCAGTGTCGTTATAAACACCGCCATGAAGACAGCTGGGCCTTTATGTGGGTGAGGAAGCCAGGAGACAGAGAGCCAACATGGTGGATACAAGTAATGAAGCCGTAGTGTCCCTGTGGATTTGACAAATTCGAGTCTGTGTCGCTCCTGTCAATTTTGTCTAACCCGTGACTGTCAAAAATTAGAAATGACGCAGATGTCCGTGAACCGATGAACAGAGAAACAAAAGGTGGTCTGTCCCTACAATGGAATAGTATTCACCCATGAAAAAGAACGAAATACTGATAAATGCTGCAACATGTGTGAGTCTGGAACATGTTTTGAAAGAAGCTAATCGCAAAAAACCACAAATTGTATTTTATTTATCAGAAATATCCAGAATAGGCAATCCCATAGAGACAGAAAGTAGATTAGTGGTTTCCATGGGCTACAGGAAAGGAGAATGGGGAATGACTGCTAGTTAGGTACAGGGCTATTTTGAGGGTCATGATAATGTCATAAAAAATAGAACATGGTGATAATTGCACAACTATGTTAATATACTAAAAACCGCCGAGTCGAACACTCTAAAAGGGTAATTGTGTAGTACGTACATGATATCTCAATATATCTGTAATTAAAAATATATGTCTAATGCAAGCCACATAGATAATTCTAAATTTTCTAATAGGTACTTTAAGAAAGGTATAAGAAACAGGTATAAATTTTAATAACACATTTTCTTTAACCTAATATATCCAAAAGATCATCTTAACATCTATCAATATTTTTTAAATTATTGAAATCTTTTACATTCTTTTTATTGCACTGAAGTCTTTAAAAACCCGGCGACTTTACAGTTACAGCACATCTCAATTCAGACAGGCCACATTTCAAAGACTCAAATGCTACGTGGGACTTGCGACTACCACAGTGGACAGTATGAGTCTAGATAAGGGTCAGCAGAAGTAGAAGCAACAGAAAGTATGATTTAGGTGGGTTTTGATAATCCTTAGGGCCAGGGTGTTTGTACTTTCCAGCACTATCGGTTATGTCTCCAAAGTCAACATGGGATTCAGATATGTTTGATTTTTGAGGAGAAGAACAATCCAACAGCTACTAAGTGACTCCGTTCACCGTGGGTGTTTCGGCCTCCTGGATAAATGTGTCCCATCCATCCGGTGAGTTAGCCTTCCTTGAAAAACTTCAACTTCTGTATCATTTGTATCGTTTGTCCGTTTACTAAAAATTGGCCTCATGCTCATCTTGACAGTTCTAACTTAACCGGAAATCCCATGATTTTTCAAGTTCTAATTTCATGTCCATCTGGAGGGATCAGTGCCCATCAGATCTCAACAGCATGGTGTATAATATACCAAATTTCCCTCTATGTAATTCTGTCCATCCCCTATTTTCACAGAAGCAAGATTTTTATTATCCTGTGGGTGGCCCTGGGGGTTATTCATGAAGCAGAGAGAGTGAAAAAAATAACCTGTGAGGAATAAGCTCATCTCTTTCCTAAAGCTGAGGTTTTCTGAGGACAGGAAAAAGAAGAAGTTTCTGAAAGAAAATTTTTTGCTCAACTAAAAGCAGAATTATGCCTCTCATCAGTTTTGGTGACTATCTTTGTATTGACAAGTGGAAATAAAAGGTAGTAAGCTTTGTGCAGAGAGGACCATAAACAATAGCTGTGAAGACATTTCCTTAAGTGGATGAGAAAAGACCGACCTTTGCTACTTACTCCAAAAAATGGGGAGACAATGCCTGTTCGTTTTTGCTTTCCTGCTTGACAGTGAATTTGTTGGGACATAAGGACAGGGAGTTAATCTCTTCCTTCTGTTCGTTTTTCATTCATTCTAGGAGCAACTGCCCTGACCCGAGTTCGTCTCGGCAAGTTATGGCAATAAGGCTCCTGTTTTCTGTCCCTCAGAAGCTTCTGTTTACCCGTGTTTGAGACCCTGGGTTGGCTGGTTCCAGTGCTTTCACAGTGGGTGAGGTGTGGTTGGCCGGTTCCTCTTATAATGGCCATCGCCTTAGTCATCATGAAAGTCCATGTAGAACAATGGTTCTCTAAGAGTGATCTCTGGGAGCACATGGTCAGCATCACCTGGGAACTTGGTAGAAATGAAAACTTTAGGTCCCACGCCAGATCGATTGGATCAGAAAATGCATTTTAACAAGACTTCCGGGCGATAGAAATGCATGCCACTATTTGTGAACTCTGATGTCGAATAGTTGATACTGTGGTAACCTTATTTCCTGCTCTTCTTGAGGGACTTTGAAAATAAATAGGAAAAAGAATAATGGAAAAACTCGTTGAACAAAGTTCCAATCGCAGAAGTAGAGAAAATATATGCAAATATGGATTTGGGAATAATCATTTGTCGAAAGCCTATGACATGTAAGATACTCTTCCAGCACCTTTCACATGCATTCTCTCTAGTCTTAACAACAAATCTGAAAGGTTGGTATATATCCATTTGTATCTCTGTTTTATAGCTGAAGAAATTGTTATTCAAAGAGGTTAAGTAATGGGCCCAGCATCAACAGCAGGTCTGTTTGCTTGGAGAGCTGGGAGAGGTAGAGAGGTGTGGCTAGCGAGCTGTTCCTGAGAGCATGGTGATTGGTGGTGTTATTATCTATTCTCTCCTGTTAAGAAAATTGTTCGATGACTAGTGTAGCATTTTCCTGCTCTCTTTTCCAAGAGTAAATGTAAGATTGGCCTCAAAGATTTTCCAATTGTAGCATGTAGAGCAAGCGTGGCCAAATCTCATGTGTTCCTGAGTTTGATGGCTACTCTTGTTTGCAACATGTAAATGAGACGTGCTTCGTTAGAAGGTTCTTCAATGGAATGGGCTTTTTATTTACTGTTAATATGATGTGGGCGTGTGCGCTCAAGGATTGGGGGAGAGGGAGAGAGGGAGAGGGAGAGACAGAGACAGAGAGACAGAGACAGAGAGAGACAGAGAGAGAGAAATAAATTATAAGTTCTGTTACTCTCAGGATCTGAGTGGGGAACATAGGCGTCTTCTAGACCAGTGGCTTTAGTCTATGTTCATCAAGATCTGCATCTAAAAATACATTTTACAACACATTTCAGGACATACATAAATGTACGTATGTATTTATAAAAGAATCAAAATTGAAAAAAAAAGTATTTGTCGTTGGTATGTGTGAGGAACTCTAATATTCTGCTTTTAAAATGCTAGCCACTACCCACTAATCGGTAGCAACAGATGGTGGCAATATTGAAATGTTAAAAACTATTGTCTACAGCACACATTTTGAGCCGATCTGAAGAGCTTTGAGTGCCTGGAATTAGGGAATGAACATTCTTCAGATGAGAAAAAGATTGTCAATAAGGGTGAAACTGATAGGAAAAAGTGGCTTCTAGATCCCAAATCTAAGGCTTGGGCTTCTGAACTTCACCGTGATAGGCAGTTAGGAGATATCCAGGTGTGTCCTCCCCAGGAGTGGCTCTGCCCCTTTCACGGACACTTGGAAATGCCCGTTGGCCTGACGTGGCTGCCACCATAACAGGGAACAATACTGGCGTCGGTCATTGGAGGGCAGGGACAGTGACTGAGGGGAGGAGCCCGGGGCAGTCTGGCACTGCAGCATGTTTCCCGCCCTACATGCCCACGGTGGGAGAAATGCTGGACAGCGCTCTTGGCCACCAACCCAGCCTGCGCCCCTTGGGGCATGGGACATTGGGCAAACAGCCTAAGGCTAGATTGAAGGGAGTCTCTTTGTAGGTGCATGTTGTTTACAGTTACTAAGTTAACACACCAGTCCTAAATCAGCGATGGAAAGGAAGGCCAGGCGGGGCTCAGCCAGGATGACCGGGAGCATCTCTCAGCCTTGGCGCCATTGACATTTTGCAGCCAGATAATTATTTGTTCTGTGGAGCTGCCTTGTGCACTGTAGGATGTTTCGCAGAATCCCTGACCTTGAATCTAGATGTCAGTAGCACTGCCCTCCACTCACCAGTTGTGATGACCGAAAACATTTCTAGGTATAGCTAAGTGTCCCCTATAGGGCAAAGTCACCCCAATTGAGAACTACTGGTCTATGTCAATGAAGAGTGGCCCTAGATGACTTTAAAAATGAATTGCAAGTAAGAAGAGGAAGTCCACAAGCGGCATGCCTGAAACAAGCTTGTCCCCTCCTGCAACCTGGCTGAGTCACTCAGGGTTCCACTATGATAAGGTACCAAGTGTGGGAACCTTTTCTTTCTTACCCCGAGAATCACATTTCCTGCACCTTCTGTGGTGAACTGCTTAAGTCAACAGCATTTAAAATGATGGTTAAAGGAGAAAGTCAAATCCATGACTGCTGTAAGATGAAATTAAGTTCAGATGGAACAATGCTGCAGTGTTTTACAGTCTCTTTCGAGGTGATGAGGTGGTACTTCTACTTCTCACACTCCTGCGTCTTGAGTGGTTAGCTAATCATTTTACAGCCTCCCTCCATCATAGATCCAGGGCCCCGTTCTGTTTACTAACGTGCGTAATGAATATGTAAATTGCAATCTGCACAGATTCCTCATAGAACAACATACTTATAAAAATAAGCATCCTCTCTCTGCTAAGTTCCCTTAATTTTCACTGTTTTCTTTCTGTTTTATTTCATCAAACTATATGCAGTATTACCTTCAAATGTCTGCCTTTCAATATACGGCGGTCCTCTCAACAAGAATCTCAATTTCAACTTTTCTGCAAAACATGATTTGGATTAGGTGTTGTCATGGGTGGTGACCGGCCTTGTTTTACAAAGGCGATATTTATAGAATAGTAATTAATTGCATGCGACAAGTAGTGCTTAAATCTGTTTTAGAATCCATTGACTGTGCAAATCTAGGGAATGATGGAGCGTTTGTGTATTCAGTTAATCAAACTGGAAATGTCTTGTTATGTCCAAATAAAACAAACTTCTCTTAAAATTTATTACTCGAGAGTTACTTCTTCTGGTAAATGATCCTTTGTGAGAACTTTGCCCTCTGTTTCAAGGATAACTGCGTTTAGAGCTGGGAAGAATAGAAATTTATTCATTAAAGTTCATGTTATTGGCCATTAAGAAGATCACAGGATTTGAATGAATAAAAGTAGATACTACCTAATTCTTGGCCCAGAAACATTTCAGTAAATAAAATGAGCTCCTTCCCTTTACGTAAACATTGCTAAAATGTGCAAGGTGAACTAGGCAAATTTAACCCATAGGTACAGTTTTGGTCCTTGTGAATTTTATTATTTATGCCTTTGATCCAGTTGAAAAATCTTCAGCTGGGAAGAAAATAATATTCCTGATGTATGCCTAAGAAATATTAAATTATCCAGGCAAATGCATTTGCTTGTTTCTCATGCAAGAAAGACTAATTGGAACTATTGCTGCCTTCGTGGAAATACGGGATCATAGTTTGCATGTATTGAAATGAAAGTGTTTCTATTTTGTGGCCTCAATTGTTATATTTGGTTTCATGTTGAGGGATGTGTCAAAGATTAAACATCTCCTGATAAACAGAGTATGGGAAGACAGATCTATCTCACGTCCATCTTTTCGCATTGTGCAGTGCTACTGGCCCCAAATGCACCCACCCACCTATTTCTCCATGTTGAGCAGATTTAAAATTAGCATTTCCTCTGCTTGGGTGCCTAAGATCTCTGCTTAGAAAACTGTCTCTCTGATGGCCAGGCATATTTACTATAAGACTTAAAGGAATTAGTACGCTGGACTATTTCATACCCGGCTGATCTTTTCGTACATGCAGATATCCATGGATGGACCATTCTATTTGAAATTCTGAATTGAGGGATTTTAGCCAAGCTGACTGTGGTCATCCATCTGCTCTCTGAGAAATTGTTTTGGAAAAAAAGAAAAAAAAACATGGGATAAGACAAATACTAGGTTTTGTAAATCAGAAGAAGCACGTCTCAAACTTCATTTCCAGCTGGGTGACTTTAGACAAGTTGCTCAAACTTTTGATCCTTACCATCCTCAAGTATTAAGCAAGAGTAACCATTTTAATTGTTCTCTTTGTCAGTATTTAAGACAGTAATACATCGCAAATTGCTTTGGAAGTTAAGTGCCTTCAAAATCAAAGATACTGTCATTTCTTAAAAATTAAAATTGTATTTTCTGAATGGCTAGACCTGGGGAATGAACCATAAATATTTTCTTAAAATAATGCAACAAAATCTAACACTAACACGAATCATGCAACTACTAATAATGACGTTTTTCATTTATCTAGAAAGCTTCCCCTACCTGTTTGCTCTGATTCTCACAGCCCTGTGAAAATATCAAGAGGTTTTGTTTGATCTCTTTTGACTAATGAAATAATAGGGCACAAATGATATCAATTGGAACTATAATGATGAAATCTTAAATGAGCATTAATTGAGCACCTACTGTGTGTCATGCCTGAACTAAAGATAAGTTTGTCATTTTTATTGCATCGTAGTTAATTCTTGTCACAATAACGAGATACTTATTCTCTACAGTTCTGAAATTTGAACTCATTTGCATGTTTTAAGAGGAAAGAAAATAAGAATTTTCCATTGAGTAATTCTCCCCTAACATTTTTCCCTAATATGAAATGCATACTATTTTTATCCAGTGGGAGTTTCTGATTCTGCTTAGTGCTTTAATTTGAGCCAGTCATTTTTATGGCCTCCCCACAGGCATCCTGTGTACAGTTTACAGATCACTCTCTGTCTATGATCACTTCCTCCAGTTAGTCTCTAGTCTTTGTCTTGGATTCTGCTTCCGTGGTCCACTACTTCAGCTATTATAGGCAGTGCTGGTTATATGAACTGGCTCTCTTTTCTCCCTATGAAGAGAATTTCTAAATTTATGGTGCTGATTCTGGGAGAGAGGGATAGATTGTTTCAAAGCCAAAAGAGTAATACTTTTTAAAGAGTAAAAGAAAAACTAGAAGAAGAAAAGACATAAGACTCAAATATCCTAGTCTTCTCTGTTAGGATGAGGTTTCATTACATATATATATATAAGAAATAAAATAATAATAGTAGTAGTAATGTTAAAAGACAGACATTTATCTTCACTGTAAAAGAAGATCGAAGTTTGGTAGGACAGGACTTGGATAGACATCACACAGTCACCAAAGGACTCATGTTCCTTCTGATGCAGGACAGGGTGAATCCCCCAGAGTAGAGACTCAAGTCCTACACAGAGAGAGGGAGGGTCCTTGATCCGGGCATGAAAAAAATTTAAGAGCGAGTCAGTTAGAGACAAGGAAAAGTTTATTGAAGATGGACTAACGCTCCATAGACAGAGCATGGTCTTCTCTCATAGTCAGAGAATGATACCCCGAGTGTTTGGCAATTGAGTTTCTATCTGTGTCTTAGTTTCTATGAAAAGTTACTTATTACAGGAAGTAAAGAATGGAATGAATGGTCGAGTTTATCTTTGTACAAGGTGCAGCTTTTGTTTTTATGTTATAGGCAAATGTTAATGGTGTGGCTAAATACTTGTTAGTAGTCTCTGCAGGCATCTTTGTTCTGTAGGTTCGTCCTGGTCTGGCCAAAGGGCTGATGCAACCAGGTTCCGAGTCTAACAGCACGAAGCAGGCTCTGGATTCTACTTGGTTTAATATTTATTCAATTTGTGTAGCTCTCATGCCTCTTCCCTGTAGCACTTCTACCCTTCTTTCTGTATTGGAGTGAAATGCTTCCAATCTCAAGTTCCAAAATAGCCCGCGATCCCACAGCATTGACCTCTATATTCTAGAGGATAGAAAAAGCAGGAGAGCGAGAGAAGGAAGGAAGTCATGCAGAAGGGATGCATCTCCCAGCTTTGAGCAAATTTCATGGAATTTTCGTTCCATCGTGGCCAACACTCCCATTGGCCACCATGTAACCACGTGATCTGAACAAGTAAAGCTGAAAATGTAATTCTCTAGTGGTACATGCTGACATCACTGAATCAAAGAGGAATTATTTTATTCAGGAAGATGGGAAGGTACCTATTGGGGAGCAGGAAACAATCTCTGAAATTGAGATAGAATGTTTGGGGAAGGCTTTCTTTGCCCCAAATAATTACCTCCAAATGAATGAAATTACCTGCCTTTGGTTTGGACTCTATCCTGTGACGTTTATCCAACTAAAAAAGAGATGTAAAATCAAGACAGCACATTAAGCCAATGGCTCCCTACCTCATTCAGAGCAAAAGCCAAAGTCGACTGGGCCCTCCCGGAGCTGGCCTGTCAGATCACATACTGCTCGTTCCACTTCAGACACACTAACCTTGAACTTGCCCGCAGGCCTTTGCCTTAGGGTCTGTGCCCTGGCTGTTCCACTGGGCCTGAACTGCGTCCCCCAGTGTCTGCATGGCATGTTCCTTCCCCTCCATCAGTTGTTCGCTCAAATTTACTCTTTTCAGTAAAACCTACTGTGATGTTGTGATTTACAATAAGAAATATATGTTTGGTTTTTGTTCCCTTTTTAGGGCGTAGATCTCCTAAAACTCTGAGAGAGAGGGGAAGGTGTCCTTGTTATGTTAATGAGGTAACTTTTGGAAAATGTTTAATCGAGAAGGGAGGAGTTGAGGATTTTCACAGAGCATGTTGCCCTAAAGGTCGAGGATAAAGGTGGCATACATGTCATCAAATTTTGGCTATCTGTTTCTGTGTATATAAAAATACGCTTACAGGACAAAAACAAGGAAAACATCTACTTAAATATGTGACATCCATTTTTGTATTTGTCTTTAATGTTTTCAGACTGTTTACAGTCAGTTTACATTATAAAATCTTTTTTCAGATTCTCTTTTCCTTGGAGTTCCCACTATTGATACCCATAGGGATCTGTGCTCTGTGTGTGTGTGTGTTGTGTGTGTGTGTTGTGTGTGTGTGTGTGTGTGGGCGCGCATGCGAGCGTGTGTGTGAATTTTGTTTACTTTGCTCTTTTCTGTGCTTATCTGGGTAACGAGTCTTGACATATTGAATAAATTCTTTTTATTACAAGTTACTCCCTTATTTTTTCTGGATTCGTTTCCATCCTCTCCTTGAACTTTGGTCACCTGTAGTTCTGTTCTTCCTCCTCTTTTTCCGTCAGCCTTAGACCACCCTCCAGCGGTCATACCATGAGGCGCTGTGTGGACCCTGTCAGAACCGATGTCACGTGGCTTTCTCAGCAGAACAGTCTCTCCGCTGAGTCTTTTTGCAGGTTAATCACGTCAACCAGTCCCAGCGCCCAAGTGGCAAAACCAAGACTAACGGGCAAGGCTACTGTTTCTGCCAGGTTGATCCTAACCAAAGAGGGTCTTTATCTTTACAGAACAGATACATATAGCTTATTTTTCACTTAAAATCTCCCATTTAAAGTGTTGTTCCTCAATGAGTGGCAATTTTAACAGTTTTTCAGAATTAATTTTATAAACTTATAATCAAAATATGATATACCTATGGAGTTAGTATATATCTACTTTGCCAGGCATTGTGTCATAAGTTATGAGATAACTTTTATTAAGTACCTGCAACATATTCAAGGCCTTAAGTGCTATCTTGACATCTTTATTTTCAACAACTAGATGAAGAGAGCAAGGACAAATGATAAAGAAACTTCGCCACGATCAGTTGAAAACAGCTGATAATAACAAGCAAACTCCAATTTCCCAGCATGGCGGTGCCCTGGACCATAGCCCTCTCTGTTCTATGTCAGCCATTTTCATTTCTCTCCTTCAGGGCCTGTGTTTTAAGGAAGTATACCAAAAAATCACCAAAATGGAATATCAGTTAAAAGTCAAGCCGATTTTAAATATTAATATTCACTTCGTTCTATGAAATTGTCATAACTTTTTATGTCCACTCATAAATGTTGAAGCAAGTCCCATTATTCAGCACCGTTGAGTCATCTGTAAATTACCACTGATGACGCTAAAATTGCTATTTCTAAAAACACAGTACTGTGCGGGCTTCCTGTAGTTTTGGTGAATTACCACCTCGAAACTGCCTTACAGGTTGCCCAGACTGTCTGCGGTCCTGGAGCACCAAATAGCAAGGCTAGGCTTCCAGTCAGCACGGACGTAATTATTGCTACTTTTGCTTTTGACTACAGAAGGTAGAGTTGAATGTTCGGAGAGTGTAATTGTATAATGTGACTCTCATTACTTAAAAAAAAAAAAAAAAGCACGTATTTGTCACTGTTGCTTAGAGTTGAGTAGTATAGAAACAGGTCAGTGGTTATTTTGAGGTTTTTTTGCCCGTTATAAGATCTTGTGTGTATTGCCTGCGCTTTATCCAAACTCCCTGCAGCGGGTAGAACAAATTAAACAAATAAAGGAGAGAATTAGGTCTTCGCAACTGCACAAACAGTAAGATGTTCTACTTCTCAAAAAGTAGATATACTTCTAAAACAAAGTGGCTATCGTAAGTATGTTCTTGTAATAGAATAGCAGGGTTGCTTTTTTGTTTTGGTTTAGTTTTGGAGTTTTTGTTGTTTTTATTTACTTTGGAAGTAAATACTTTATATAAGGTATTTAATGGGGAAAAATTTCCCATTTTAATGTCTTTTTAAAAGCAGTAAAATGTTACCTAGTAATTCTGAGGAAGTATTCCTTGATTTTGTTGGTGGGAGCAGGTGACAATAGGGCCATGAGTTCTTCAGGTAGGACGTCATTCCTCAGAATCAGTTCTGAATGACTTGAATGTCAAGGGCCATGGGATAGGCCACGGAGGTTTGAGTTTCCCACTTGAAACAGTTTAGCACCATATCCTATCATTCATTCATTCTTCATAATCATGTAATAAGTGTGCCAGAATAAAGTAAAATAGAACATTACTTTAAAAACTAGGGAGAACTGCATCTGGAAATTCAGCAGAATTTTGCTTTCTGGTATGGAACAAATGCTTTAACGGTCCACGTGGATTATGGTTTTATTGTATGACAGTGAACTAACTACTGACTCTTAATGTGGCACGGCTCCTCAAGCTAACATATTATCATGTCAACCAATAGGTTGCTATTCAAATTTTATTCCTCTATACTATCACGAAAGTCTAATTATTATTTATGCAGGTTCTACTTGAAAATACAGATGAAATACAGCTTTGATTGTGAACAGATTTGCTACTTGTCTGGGAAAGCTTTTTTTTTCAAAACAGAAGAAAAGTAATCTTTTATGCCTTTTTAGATACATGTAAATATTCAAAATATACATTAGTATTGGCTTAGCAAAAAGTCGGTCTTTAGATGCATACGTTTCTGTGTGAATATTAACATTCTAAACAAATTATGTTTTCAGACGTGAACCAATCAACGAGCACCTCTTTCCTCTAAAATTTCAGTGATGGATCTGTAAGCTTTGAGTTTTTAGAATCCAGTGAGACTTTAGAGGTTTGGGAAGCTAAAATATTTTTAAAATAAGGTGCTTAGGAAACATGTGCATGACAAATTCCTATTGTCTAAAAAAGACTTTGCTTGCTCTATAATTTCTTCTAAAAGCCACATGTGCATCGAAAACAATGAGATTTCTGGAAGAACTCCACAAAAATGTAAGATTTCGCAGTGTAGTTAATAATCACATGGTCATGAACTGCAGAAAATATTAAATGTCAAAGAATGGCTGGAGGGAAATTTTGCAAAGGAAAATTACCTTTTGATGATTAAGACCAGTTATGGTTTATAACCAAAAGCCCACATGAAGAGTTGTTTTCTACACACATCACTGATGGTTATAAAAGAACTCTAATGTCGAGCTTTGCTGTATGTCATTGGGGATACACTTTTTATCCTTCGCTCCGTGTTGATCCTTCTAGTACGATGGGAAACCCCTTTTTTCTGGAGACAATAAGGGTCAATGGTATAAAAAAAAAAGCATAGGATTTTGAGTTATGAAGCCAGAGTTTTGTATCAGCTCTGCTTATTGGACCAAACTTCAAGAAGCCATAGCTTCCTCATGTTTTCAGTGAGGTTTCAATAACCTACCAATCTCCCACGGTTGATGCAAGGCCATAGGAATAGTTTATAAAGTGAAGACAATCTATAAATTCTTTAACATTGCAACATTATCTTATTATTTGATTAACAGTTACTGTAAGATTCACTATAAGATTCATAGTGAAAATACGCGGTCAAGTTTATGTCATGAAAGTTCACAAGTCCATCAGTGTCATGGTAGTTTCCCATAAATAGTTTTGAATTGTTCATAATTTCGATGGTGCACTTCCTTCATGACAACTATTGCGTCTTGTGCTATGCATGTGCTAATGTCATCTCAGCTATTTCTCCCAGCAACCCAGCACATTAAGAACTGTATTTTTAAGTCTCGGACATATTGTCTAACTTGTGTAAGTTAGCCCAGCAGAAATGGGAGAGAGAGTTTCCAACCTGCACTGTCTACCTCCAAAATTTGTGCCCTTAACTACTACCCACACTACCAACCCTTTGGCACATGCAAGAGAGCTTGTTATTACACATCTGTTACTAAACCTTTCTGAGTATAAAATCCTTGTCTTTTTCACTTAACTGTCATCTTTGGTAAAATTATGCCATGGTAACAAGCAACCCCCCAAATCTCATTGACTTATAATAACAAAGGTTGTTTCTTAATCTCATCAAAGCCACTGTGGTTTTCTACCATGCCGTCTTCAATTTGAGAATTAGCTAAAAGAAAACGGAAGAAAGGTTGAAGGTTAAACTATGTGACGATGCTAAGAAATCTTTCCTAGGAAACGTTTTATCACTTCCCTTCATATTTCATTTGCCAAAGCAAGTCATTGGTCCAAGCCTGACTCCAGTGGGGTGAAGAGATAAGTCTGCCCATAGAGAGATAATGAATACAATGTTCTAACCACCCTCCCATGTTTTGTAGATAATACTATATTTATTTTATGAATGAATGACTAGAATGCCAGGAAGAAACATGAGAAAAATGAGAATAAATAGAAAAAATATAACTCCATTGGTCATCAAATTCGAACCTGATGATTATTTTCATGGAGAAGAAAAGAACAGGACAGAATGGTTATCATGTATTTTCTCACTGTTTTATCTGGAAACTTAAACACTGAACCTTTTGGAAATTTACGGACTCTGCTCTGGTCGAGGTCCTTGTATTTGAACCCAGGATTAGTACTAACCAATCATTACCAACTATATAGACTTGCAGATCTTTTAATGCCTTTCAAGAAAATAGTCAAATATTTGACCACCTACCATATTTCCATTGTTTAATACCTCTAAATAGACAAAGGCATGCTCCTAAAATGGAGTTTGCCCATTCTACCGTCACTTCTAGGTTTCAATGAGTAAATTTTATTTACGTGTATGTATATCTATTAGAAAATCAGATTGCTGTTAATATCATATTTAACAGTTATCAAAGGAAGAGCAGTATATTTTTTCTGTTGCGATCGTTGTAAGCTAAGAGAGGGTGGGTGAGGCCAAGACCCAAAGCACTCTCCATCCTTGAAGGGCAGGCAAAAAATAGAATTATCTCTTGCGAATTTGATGAGCTGAGAAAAAGTTTGGAGAAGGCATTAAGAGACCTCCTCTGAGGCTTGTTTTGAGCAGGGATGCCTCCTCTTGTCACTGTTCCCTAAATCCTGAGAGTATGTGTATAGATAGCTCTTAGCAGAGTCTTCTTGAAGGACTGCTTCAAAAAACACATGGCTTGTAGTCAGCCTGGGGAGCATCTCACCGACAGTGAGTTACCTGCCAGCACTCTACTTCCAGTCTGTTGCCCTGCATGAGGCAAATATGGTCCTTTGCAATCCTTTATTTCCTTAAATAAATAATGATTATGACACACAGGATATAACGATGATGTAATTTATTCTAATACTAGAATAAGCTCAGATCCTGAAGTTGCCGCTTTATCTTTATTATCATCATCTAATAGGCATCCATTTGTACCAGGCCACCAAAGCCACTGTACGATGATTACATTTGATCACATGTGCTTCCTTCATTACTTCTGTCAAGAGATAGTGAGTGGGTGCCTGTGACTGCTACATGAGATAAGAATGTGAGGGCAGGTACTTTATTTGGGAGGTGATTCCAGGAAACAGGAATGAGGAAGTAGGAAAAATGAGAGATGGAAGGAAGCAAATCAAAACAAAACATCAAATTGTGTAGGTTAATGGTGTGAGTGTCTGGGGTCATGCCATCTGGGGGATTTCTAAGCAATGGTATAGAACAGAGCTCAACAAACTATCCTGCCGGCCAAACCCAGCTTGTTTTTTTGTTCGTTTGTTTGTTTTTGTTTTTTTTTTCTAGAATTATATTCACACAGCCCATTTGTTTACGTATTGCCTATGGCTCCTTTTGTGCTACAATGGCAGAATTGTGTCATTGTGATAGACACCGTATGGCCTAAAATATCTAAAAGGGCCTAAAATACCTGGCTTGTTACCGAAAAAGCTTGCTCTGACCCCTGGTATAGAACTTACCTTAGACTTGTTTTTCTGAAGGATGAAAGCTGGAGTATTCACTGACTCCTTTCCCATAGCTCAGGTGTTTTCCCCAGCAGCACCTGGAGTGCATCTAAGCAACTCAAAACTGAGACAGAAAAGTGGGGAGCCCACTCAACTAGGACCTTCGAGATGAGACCACCAGTAGGCATAGAGCTGTCTATCCTAGCTACACAAGCACAGATTGGCCAACGAGGAGGCATCAACAGCAGCTACTATAGTACTGTTATCCTGCAAGGATTAGCTCCTTTTACCCATCGATATTTGTTTTTCTTTGATAACAAGAAACTTCTGGTAATTCCAGACATCCCAGTTTTGAAAGTTTTCAGTACATGATGTGGGTATATGCACGTGCGTGCA
Source organism: Pteropus vampyrus (assembly GCF_000151845.1). NCBI lineage: Eukaryota > Metazoa > Chordata > Mammalia > Chiroptera > Pteropodidae > Pteropus > Pteropus vampyrus. The sequence continues at coordinate 2,080,403 of NW_011888862.1, forward strand.
TATGTGCCCCAAGAGGTTTTCTTTGAAGTTACTTTTGCAAAATAAGGTTGACAGATCGTTTGACCAAATCGGAACCTCTATTCGTAGCCACAGACTAATGGACAGAACTGACAGGGACCCCACTCCAAGCGATGTCTTCTAAATAATGCGTGTACCTGAAAACAAGGGTAAGCTCCATGGAGCCGAACGTCTCCTGGAAGAACAACTTGCCATTTGCTCTAACTGCCTATTACCAGCAGTTAAGGACAAAATGGTATCTCTTTCCATAATCTACGAGATAATTTGGAATTGGATTACATAAGAATGGCAGGTGGATTAGATACTACAAGGCTGCACTGGGACTAAAAATGTGGGTAGTTATTTCGAGTGGGCAAAGCAATGGAGCCAAAATAAGAAAGTGAAATTCAGGAGACGGAGCTGCCTCTATTGACATTGCCCCAAGTGACAGTTTATCACCAATGATCTCTTCATGACATCCTCCACCGTAGCTCATGACCTTGATGTCATTAAGTAAACCACTTATTTCTTGGTGTTTGGAGAATATTTTGACCCTACATGGACAGCATTTCTTTCAAGTGATTGTCTCTGAAAAATAGAAGGTAAAACCCAATGAATCTGAGGCTAGAAGGCTCTGTCACACCCTCTGACGTTTCTTCTACAGCAGTGAGACTGTCTGCACAAACTCTAGTCCTTGAGTATGGCCCAGTAGGGATAAGATGCCTATTTCTTTGTCAGTGTCCTCATAGTCTAATGTATAGGATTAACACAATGTCGCTGACTTGGAAAAATTGTATAACCCCAAGATAGGAAGTATTTCTAATCTTAGAATTGATGATTGAAAGGAAAGATCTGATGACATACTCCCCGATTACATCTTGGTTAGTGGATTAATGTCCTGATGGCCACATGGCTCTCAGCTCAGCAGTGCTAGGGTTAAATGTCTTGGTGACACACCATGTAACTGAGGTTGGATTATATTATGACAAGGTCTAGAACAGGGGTCTCCAACCCCCAGGCCATGGACCGGTACTGGTCTATGGCCTGTTAGGAACCAGACCACACAGCACGAGGTGAGCAACGAGCGAAGCTTCATCAGTATCTGCGGCCGCTCGCCGGCACTGGCATCACTGCCTCAGCTCCATCTCAGATCATCAGGCTTTAGATTCTCTTGGGAGCACCGGTCCCTTGCCAAAAAGTTTGGGGACACCTGGTCTAGAACAAAAAAGCCTTTGCAAACCCTAACGTGAATGTGCCAGCCATCGCTTAGAAAACCACCTGGATTTTCACTGCCTGCCCTCTGAACCTCCAAACGAATGCTATGTTGAGTTTTAAATTAGGTTTTATAAGTTCACTTGAATCATCTTCGATGCTGTACTTTTGATATTCGAAGACCCAGCTTTCAATAAGCATTGGCTTGGGAGAGTCGTGAGGTTCAGGATTAAATGAAGGGATAGATTGACCCATAAATGCAGTGCCTAGAATGCAAGGTTATTGCAGGTTGTTGTTGTTAGTGAGAACAAGCCAGAATAACAGAAGTTAATATTTAATGTAAGTAATAACTTCTGATAACAAAATCATTCTTGCCACGTGTATTTGGAAATCCAGACAGGATAGAGAGTGTGGATATCTTTTGTGTGTTAGACAGGAACCCTGGGTTTCATGCCTGGATAAAGACCTGCATAGAGTTGCATTTTCTTTCTCGAAGTCTGTAGGCATCTAGAAAACGCTTTGAACGAAGATCCTACATTGGACTTTTTGACTTCTTGTTCCTGAAACAGACGGCGGCCCCCGTCGAAAGAAGTGGAAAAGGGAGGGAAGTAAAAATGATGAAAACATATTTCCAGTCTGAGTATTTTGGATTTATCAATATAAATCTCATTAATACAAATGGACCATTATAAGTGGGAACATAACCCTTTTTCCGAGAATAAGCCTTTTTGGCTTGCATTCTCAGAAATGTCTGTGAGATTAAACAGGCCAACAAAAACGTTATGCCGGGAAAAAACAGAGCTAATATATTTCGAAGTATTGTTTTGTGCCCCCTGGACATGCCTACAATGAAAAGCAAAAAGGGATAAGGATCATACTTTTACACTGCGTGATGAAGAGATTCTTTTGTCTCCCCAAATTTGGCCACTGTCTTCTCTTTTCTTTTTGATTTCCATCTCCTCAATGTTTTTTTCTTCCTTATGATCTGTTCTTGCTGTTCTTTTCTGCGATCTCAAAAAACACATCGGTTTCTTTAGAACTTAACGAGTATCAAAAGAACTTCCATTTTTGAATGCCTGCGGTCTTCAAATCACCGAGGAAGAAAGTAAGAAAAGAGAACAAGAACCCCTGTTAGGGATACAGAAAACATTCTGTAACCATGTGAAGACCATGCTTAAGGGAATGTGTAGGATGAGTGCTAGATCAATTTACAGAGCTGTTTGTTTGCTTCTTCTAAAGAAACAGCCAGGGAATTAATGGTCAGAGTCGAACATCGAACAAGGGGTAACTCGGCGTGCATATTGGGAAAGCTAGGACCCATTTAAAGGAGCATCGGAGTGTTTTTTTATGAGTGTTGATACATTCGAAGCAGCTCATTTGGAAGGAGCTCGAGTTAGTTCCATCTCTTCTGTGTTCCCGCACTTATAATTGTGTTGGTCTCCAAAAATGGGGAGAATTATGTGCGTGCATATATGTGTGTGCGTTGCTATAGAAACTTTTATGGGTGCCTGCCACATGGGTGCATGCTTGATTGCTTGCTCAGAAACACTAATTATGCAGCCCTAAGGCAGGCAGTTGTTGGAAATATCAGTGAGCAGATTCGTAGGCTTACTATGGGTATGTTCTGTCAAAAATAAAAATTTAAAAAGCAGTTTGCATGCACAGACCTTGGCCAGTTCAAGTAACTACAAGGCAGTTTTACCTCCAAAGCATGTTCCATTGTACCAGGCCAACTTGTGCAATGCGATCTAGTTTTTAAATCAGTTTCTAACGTGGTTTCTCTTATAGCCGAAGACTGCATTTCACCTCCCACCGAAAGGTTCAAAGAATGAAATTCACAGTCCTTGGATAAAGTACCATATTTTGTGGCATCTACTAAATGTGTCTTCATGTCCTCCCAATCATTCCTTCCCATTTTAGCAGCAGAAGTCCAATCTGATTGACATTTTAACTGCCTATCCCCATTGGACAAGCTTCGTGCCGAGAAATTATCAAAATGTTATGGCTTTATTCTCACATGATGTCACTGATCACAGCACAAGCATGCCCGTCTGACACGCTGAAATAGATTAAGATAAAATTCTAGTTCATGAGCTATTGGGAAAAATTATCTGTTTTACTTTTAAGAAATGGAAAAATGGAAACTGCTTATTGAGATTCAGCCAGAAGATATAGCACTACTGTCTTTTAATTAAGATGACACTTCACTTATGTTCATGCAACATTAAGTTAATCTGTTCTAATTTAATGAAAACAAGGGGGAAGGAAAACCTGCCTGCTATTCTACATAAGATTCCTTCAGTGGGTAATGTCTCACGGAGGGGTTTGATTTTGCCGCGAGTGAAGGGTTTAAGTTGACACTAATTCAAAACTACCAAAATAAAACACAAGATCAAAAGCAGGACAGATGAGTCCCTTGTTTTCATTACAGTCACAGGATACCAATTTCTAATTTACTTTTGTCCTAATATACTTTTCCGATTTCCCCATGAGAAGGTCCATTTTGTGCGGAGCATAGAGTAACAAATGACAATCATATCTGAAAATGGAATGGCCAAAATAAAATGAGTGGAGATGTGAATTAGTAAATGTTGGTGAAATAGTCAGAAATCTCCTTTGCTAGAGTTATCATATTTGCCTTTTGGGGATGTGTATGAATTTCATCTCGGTGTATTGAGCGAATTGAAGGAGCATTTGCCTTGCTTTATTTTCAGCAAAAGTGTGTAAACTTTTTGTCAGGAATAAATGAATGTTTTGGATCCAGTCGTATCTGCTTGAGATGGTATCAAAGCGCAAGAACAAATTATGCTTTTAAAAAGGAAGTGTTTTTGAACTGAACACAAAATAGGTATCACGTAAAGGCAGCAAATACTAACAGCGAGATGGCATAAGGTGGAGCTCTCTCACAAAGGAATGGGTAGGGCGGTGTCATACCCCAAGTCGATGGTCACCATCGTTATGACTGCCTTGAAGGGCTGATTAAGTTCCCTGACGCTCGGAGCCTACGATGCTTCTGTATTCAGGCCCTATGTAGAATCAGGGCGACATGGAAGTTCTTGCAGAAAGGAAACTGTTCGTTTGGGTGAAGTTATTTAACTTTCAGCAACACCTTCTCTCTTGTGCTATATACATGACTTGAGGTGTACAAGTCACAGACGTGCCCCAAATGGGACCCAAGTGAAGAGAATGCTCTACCCACATCGTCACCCTCTTAACCATGGAATCACAAGCAGGAGTCACCTTGATACCCTGGACTGGGCAGGCATCTGCTTTGTTATTCCCCTGACAACAATACAGAAATTTCTAGAGGGCTGTTTATAGAGAATGAAATGTCCCCAAAGCACTCCTTGATCTGACAAGGAACGGCACATTATAATCATGCTCTGCCTTGCCGGTTGCACCCTGTCTGTGTGGGACACCTCGGATGTGAGCTTGCCTAAATCTGAGTCCTTCACTTGATCCATCCTGATAAACTGCAGCCAAGATTAGTGGGGGGAGGGGCCATGCGCCTTCCTTCTGTAAAGTGTCAGTTTCCAAAGTGATTCTCTAAAAGTAAGTTGAGTCACGTCATTCACTTCGAATGACCTGGACACTGGGTACAGTGTCCTCGACCTATAATTTTTGTGATCTCTGGGAAATAAGATTGTAGAGCTTAATAGTTGGGATATTTCGAACTGACATAGATTTACATTTCCTCCCACCCTCCCTCCTTGATTCCTTTAAAAATTGTTTTGCAAACTGTATCTCTCCAGGAAAAAAATCTTGATTCCTTTAAAAATTGTTTTGCAAACTGTATCTCTCCAGGAAAAAAATCTTATTCCCAGAGGTCATGACTTTTCAGGTTGAGATATGCTGGCTTTCATAATTACCTCCTTGAAGCTAAGCATTGGTAAATACTCAAGACGAAGCAAGGTGATGAGTATTTCAAAGGCAACCTTAAAATAAAACTAATGAGGAGAAGTAGAAAATCTTTGAAGTTATTTCAAATAAATTATCCACAGTCGTCTTATAATTGGCTACCCTATACAGAGAAATATAAAGTCATCAATTAAGTAAAACTATCTCCAAATGTCTCACCTATTATTGAGAGTCTGTTCTCTCAGATAGTTGACATGGAATAATGGGGACAGCGTTGCTGCACTTGGGCACAAAAATTGTCAATTGTTTAAACTGGGACCCGTCCACTCACCATTTCTGAAATGGAAATGCTGATAATTTGCTCTTCTTGTTCTGATGGTTAAGATCAGGTGACAGGACAGGTGTAAAACTCTTTTTAAAGCAAAACCGTGATGCAAAATACCAGCATTACAGGTACCAGCGCTGTATTCGTTCTGTGTCCGATGATAACACTGTTGGGAAATTTGTGAAATCCAATTAGGAGCCCATCACAACAGAGCCGCAATTAAAACCAGTGCGTTGGTGAGCGAAAAGTCCTCCTTTCAGAATCATTTAATGACCGGCGAAAATCATTATCTCTGAGGAGGTAAGCTTTCTCTGTATTTAAACACAATTCGAAATTGTTGTGACATCTATATGTTCTTTATTTTTGTTCCCCCCGTATAATAACCATCTAACTAATGATCAAATTGTCATTTTTAAAATCATAAATAAATGCAGGTACAGCCATTGATAAGGTCAGGTTCAGGACTACTTAAGATTCAATTCTTACCTCTGTATTATGCCATCCATTAAATTGCACTTGGGTAGGGAAAAATGAATTATTCATGAACATTGTTGATTGGCTATAATAACAATGTTGTTTTTCTTCCAGCAAAAGAGAGAGAATGGCCTGAAGTCTTTGTGGCTAGGCTCACATAAACTAAACAGGAATTAATTATATTTGTGAATGAACATCAGTATGTCACTTTAATTCTAGTATTGTTATAATAATGGGTGTTTAGTTCAAGTATAACAAAATCCAGTGGGATAGAAACCTGTCTCAGATTCCTTTGGGAAATTGTATTCTTGAGACTCGATACGTGAAGGTGGAGCTGAGTTAATAGGGTCTCCACTCAGATGTCCCTTCCTGAAGCTGTTGAAATATATCTTCCTCATCTGTCACATTAGACAGGTCTTTTTCCTTATCAAAACCTTTCAGTAGTTCCCTGTTACTACTTAAATTCAGAACCCTAACTTTAGGCTTTTAAGCCTTTTGTTGGTTACCCACCCCACCCCCCATATGCGTATTCATCCATTCATCCATCTATCCATCCATTAAAGCAGCAAATGCTTATTGAGCATCTAATGTCTTCCCATAGGTACTTTCAAAGACCCTAATTCAAGGTCTATTGTTATTTTCTTCATGGGAACTTTATTCCTTTGCCTCCCATTAAAGAATCTGCCATTCTCCCAATTTACAGCACTCGAATCCGCACATGGACCTTCACAAACGTTCTACTCAACTTATTTTTCCATTTTTACATGGGTGACCAGGTATATTTGTACCCATTCTTCCAGAACGTAGGAGCTTAGCAGATGCCACATTGTCAGTCCCTGAGCAGGAGCCACTCACTCTCTGTAACTACATTCTACCCTAAGGAAAGCTGCTCAAGAATTAAACACAAAGCCTATTTTAAAGGAGATTATCGCTAATGGAGCAAAGATAAATACAATGAGGAACACATAAATTACACTCATAGAAGACATCTGAAGTGAAACTAATACAGTTTTAAAGAACTTTAGTAAGCATGCGGAATGGGTTCCTTTATGAAGTTTGGTGACATCACACCCAATCTGACAAGACTTTGTAGAGGAAGGAGGGTGATGCAAGCAAGGTTTGGAATGGCCTGGGAAAGGCCACATTTGATTTGGCAGTTCCTAAAGCACAGATGAGAATCTAAGCAAAGTCAGAAACACAAATGAGCAGCAGATTGGCTTGGCTGGTCCTTAGGCCAGGAAACGAGATGATTGGAGGAGAGTGAGTTTGTGGCACTGGCTGTGCTTTCATCGAGAAGAGTGTTCATCCTTTTTTTGTATTCGCCAGAAACTTGAGAGGTCGTAGATGGCGATGGGCATAGCTGGGCCTCCCTGCTATGGTTCATTGCCTACCAAGGTGGTTCTCCCTGTAGGTGAGTGGAAGGACACTGATCTCTGTGCTTGGCATTTATTATATAATTGAATTCACCCATAACTGAAGGACATGGTATTTTTTCATTCTGCAACAGAAACCGAAGCTTAATTACATGCCAAAGTAGAGCACAGACTCAAGCTCAGGTCTTCCTGGCTCCCGAATCTCCTTTGTCCACTTTTCCATGCCTTCGGTCTAGAGCAGGGTTTCTCAGTCTTGACATTGGTGGCTGGTTCTTTCTATGTGGTGGCGATGCTGACCTGTGCACTGTGGGACATTTAGCAGCATCTCTAGCCTCTACCCACTAAGTACCAATATCACTGCCCCCAACCAAAATATCTCCAGACATTTCAAATGGTCCCTGGGTGGGGGTGGGAGTCAGGATAAGCAAAACCATCCTTAGCTGAGATCTACTGCTCTAGAGTATTATGAGTTTTGAAAATTGTTATGTAAACTTTTTTTCTCTTCCAGTTTTAGCCACACTCAAGTGCAAAAGAGAACCTGGAAAGCGGTATGAAAGCTAAAGCTAACTTTGTGCAATTCAAAATTCTTTGGACAATTACCTACTTTCTTTTTTGCCCAAACCTAATGATTATAACTTGGAGGTGCTCTTAGAGGGACACTGGTCGCAAGTTGCAAATAACATGTCTGTTGGGAGGTCAGCACAGAGACCTCTAGTCATGGAATAAAGCCACGCACAGGCTTATCCTGAGGTCTTCCTTCATAGAATTTAAGAAGCCGCAGCTTTAACCATAAATTATGTGAAAGCCTCTCCATGCTGGGTGTGTGAGAAGAACTGCTGGGCAGTCATCAGTCTTTTCAGCTGGGTCATTTCCAGCTGCCTCGTTGAATACAAAGACAAATTATGAATATCGACAGCTCCTTGAGCATAGGGACCATGAATTAGACACAGTGGGGTTATTAGGAAGCATAACTCTTAATTAGCAATAAATGAGTTGGTATTGCAGTCGTTTGTTGACAAATATTTCTTCAGCATTTGTTATATACAATATTATAGCGGGTATATATACTTATTCAATGATTATTTGATTAATTATCCACAAAAGTTTTTGATACTGCTTTTGTGATAATAGAGAAAACACTTTGAAATATTTTCCGTTTAAAACAGAATAACTAGGAAGATAGTTGCCTCAACTGTCATGTCACACCAGTAGAATCGAACCAACTCCTGCTACACAGTATTTGCCACATATGATGACAAAAGTGACCTGAAATCTAAGAGTCTGGCGCAGTCATTGTGACCACACCCAAAACAAAACATGCACACCAGAAGAATAGTCATGTATTCCAGTCCTCGGTGATGGATATAATATGTGGCTTGTACCATCAAATCGATTAGCTGTTAAATTTTAATATAGAAATACCTCATTAAACGTGTCATTTGAATGTGTTTACGTACATCAGCAAGGGCTAATTAGAAAACGATGGTTATATTGTTTTGAAAACATGACATATTTTTTAGCTTTGAGTCATATTTCAGATTACTCACTCGCAAAATAGAAAATAATACTAGTTGTGTGTTAAGATTAGATGCATCTACTTGGTTACAAAGTTCACTAAAGTATTGGGCTTGGGCTTCCTTTGGCAGTCTCGTAAAAACACACGGAGTTAGAACGCTGGCAGAGGACATGTGTTTAAAAGGACTTAATTGCATGCAGTCTTTCTTCCAGATAACCTGCTCATATGTAATTATGGCTCTCTGACATCTTTCTGGGACGAGTGCCCTTGCAGATAATTCCCGGGCAGGCTGGAGGAGGAGATAACCAGATTAGTAGGGAAGCAAGATTTCTTCTTTCTCATTCTCTCTTAAAAATTACATGAAAACTTTTCGTATTTACCCATTTCCCTTTTTAGTGCATCGTTAGTAACTATTGCCCACCTTATTTCTAGCAGCATCATGTATAATCTTTTTTATATGAACAAATGTGTGAATAAGGGGTATTTGTTTATAGATTAAAAGGGCCAAAAGGATCTTGAGGGACTTGTAGTGGTTCCTTTGTTTTGATTTTCCTGTCTCTAAGAAGAAAGGTTGAGGATGACACCATTCCCAGTAGAATTCTAAAATAGTTTCAGGGTTCCTGCCCTAGGGAACCTCCCAAAAGATTAATATACTCGACAGCCTGTGGCAAGGTAGGGACAGGTGGCATGGGAAAGTGTCCCCAAGGTCTTGGCTTCCTCGTGCCCTTGGCAACATTTGGCCCAGAGAGAATGTGCTGGCAATACTGTCATGCCTCTAGGGGACTGATATTTCGAGTTTAAAACAAAATGATATGCATGACATGTCCCTTGGCAGACATTTCATGCTTATAGGTAAAAGGAGGCCTCCCGTAGGCCAAGTTATTGGTTTCCTAGGAGGGAACATTCCAAGGTCAAGTGCTTGCAGGGGAGGACAGGCCCTAAGAAACATGGGAGAGTTGGAGGTAACCCTTTTTCTTCAGCCTGCCAAGAAAGAAGGTAAAAAAGTATAGACCCAGGATTTGAATGAGACAAACCTAGATTGGAATGGCTCCATCCACTTAGTAACTAGGTCACTTTGGGCAAGTGGTCTGGCACTTTTGTCATCTGTGAAATGGGGATAGGAATAATGACTTTATAGGATTGTTTGGATCAACAAATGCAAAACTTGTTGTAAAGCGTTTTTTGTTTTTTGTTTTTTGTTTTTAAATAAATAAATAAAGCTGTAGACCGGAAATCTGAAGCCCCAGCTCATAAAAGCTGGTTTGGACACTCAGCTAGCTTGATCACGTCTTTAAATTTTTCAGCGTCACTTGCCCCATCTATCACATGCTGTTGGGGAGGAGAGAAGTATGGCCAGAAGCTCTTTCAGTTAAAAAGTTACCAAACGCCATATAAGAAATCTAAGAAAAATCATTCATAATATAGGAATAGAAAAAGTGAAACCATTTCGCAGCTCTCCAAGGACCCCAAGAAGGTATGTGAGCCAGGGAGTAAAATTGAAAATAAACTAAATTTATGTTTCTTCCTCTTGGTGCCTCTACAACAAGAGACGGAAATTAAGCTAGAGATGAGTCATTCGGTAGGCTGGGTGAACATTAAGGATGAGTCTCAGAAGGAAAGAATGGGAGAGGTAAGGGTGCACCTATTGTGTTGTAACTAGCGAGTCTCTTCCCGGTTCTTTAAGACTCAGAATGCAGCTGTCTTTACCCTCTCTGTCTGTCCTGGGAAATGGGTTCCTCGTTTGCCGAGTTTAGGAGAGATTGATGAGATAATGTCTGTCCAGTAGCTTCCCCTCCTGGGGCGAGGGCCCCTTTTGCAAGTGCCCATTTTGATCATCATGACTATCTGTGCCTCTGTGAAATACTGCCAAGGAGAACAAGGGGAATTTGCCAGAAAGATAAATGTCCTAGGGGAAGAGATGAAAAAGAAATGGAACTGAGGGTGAGATTAAAAAAAATAATAATAGGAAAAAAAAGTAATTGCAAGAAAGAAATTAGAACAATTATATAAACAGAGATTGGCTTCTAGGACACATGGCTAAAATCCCAGAATCAGAGTAAGGCAGGCAGTGGGTAAGGAAAAAAAAAAAAAACACACACAACAAAACCCTTTGAGAGTTAGAATGTCGAATTCTCCAGGGGTGATCAGAGCGTTTCCAGAATAGAAGCTTCAGGCAGGCTATATTAAAAAAGAAAAAGGAAATGAAAAAGGAAAATCAAAATTTCCAATAAGCCTTTGCATTTTTTACTCCTCTATCTCCCAGAAAAGATTTTTCAGTCAGAAGATATTGGATATCACTGGTAGAGATACGAATGGAATATAATGGAATATAAAGAGTAATTATGGATTTTGCCGCCTATTAAAGAAGTTTATTACGGTATTTTGTGTGTGGCGCCTGTTCCTTTTCAACTTATTCACCTGTGTTCTAGACAAAGCTCCTTTCAGCTCGCTCCTCCTTTTTTCACCAGAATGAGATTGGCCTGTATCAGGTTGTCTTGTGTGTCATGATTGATGGCTGGCGTTCTTTCTGTGAATAAAGCAAATGATCTTAATGACTTCAAGAGTCTACATCGGAAACGTTTATCACAGCAGTGGAGCTAACGTAGCCTGTGAGCCTGCAAATGATGACAAATTGGACAACTAGGTTTCCAGTTAAGTTAAAAAAGAGACTAAGAACAAACATATGTTTTGGTGTGGATGTTTTTGTTAAATAAACTTAGCAGTTGATTAGTTGTGCGCTTCTTGCTGTAGGTATAAATTAAGATTGTGTTTTTTCTATAAGAAGTGCTGTTGCAGTTATAAGGCCCATGTGCTCAAGCCATCAAATCTTTAATATTCAATAGATCAGAGTTTGCAAAAGGAAAGGTTTTATTTATCAAAATGGCATCCTAAAGGGAAGATGGGAGATCTCCAGTTTTCTCAAATCTATCTTAAGATCCCCTGAGTTCCTTTGTCCTATACATCCCGGGAAGGGAGAAGGGGTGGGACAAGAGGTAGGATTCGAGGAAAAGCAAGAAATCACATCTCTTTGTTCCCAGTAGGTGGACCAGAAGTTTCTCAAGTCCTCTGTAGAACTCCCGCAGTCAATTAGCATATCTATAGAATTGGAGGCTGGAATTAAGGTACTCTGGGGAGAAGCCGAAGCCGAAGCCTTCCACCCTGTGACAGAGTCTTGAGATTCTAGTAACAGGTGATTTGGAGTCCTGAGACACTGTTTCAGCCTAGGTGGTCACCTCAGGGGGGTAATCCCCAGCCCCTTTGGGCAGTTCTTCTTGCCTGTTCCTACTGTCTAGAGGGAGAAAGGGAAGAGACGTGTGTCCCTGGAAACAGCCATTCCTGGATACTGGCTTCTTCTGGAGCTTCTTAGTGGTGTGATGTATGGGAATTTACCTTCAAGGAGCTTGCCAGCTCTGCTGTCACCAGCTCTGCTACTTCACCCCTCTCTCCCACCTATGTGCCCAGCCCCCACCCTAAGCCTCTCTCCTCCGAGGTTCCCACATTTGTACCTCATTGACGCAGAGTACGGAGAAATCAAATACTCATTCTCCCTAATCAGGCCCACCCTATCAAACTTGTAAGCAAGTATTTTTAGCTTACTATTTGTTGAATTTATAATGACTTTAAGGTAATAATAGTATTTCCCAAGTCCTGAGGAAGATAACAAGGAAACGATAAGACACATTTTTCAAAAGAACTAAAAATCTGATGAGGAAGAAGCGACTTATTGAAACATCCATGTTAGATATTTGCAGTCAATGAAACTAGATGGGCGGTAGAGACAACCTAGTATAACCCCCATATAAACTGTGGTCCGGGGGTAAGGTGGCTGCAACTCCAGTCCCTCGATTCTTAATGTAGTTCTTGTTTTCATTTGGTGAACATAGGTCAGTGTGTCCTTTGTGTCAGTTATGGGTGTGATCCCAAACAAGACCACAAGTGCCATGCTTCGAGCAGCCAACAGAACCTAGAAGAGATAATCAAGTCACCAGGCAAATCAACAAAAAGAATGGAGATTAAAGAAATCTGTGGGAAGAGCAACTCTGTCCCAAGGGTCTAGAGCAGCACAGTCCAATAAAGTTATCCTACGCGCTGTTATTTTCATTTTCTTGTTAGCCATAGTTTTAAAATAAAAAGAAATTGATGAAATTCACTTAACCAGTACATTCCACTTAACCCATTATATCCAACATAGCATCATTGCGATATGTCATCAGTGTATAACAAATTATTGATGAAACATTTTATATTCTTTTTTTCCTGTTAAATCTTCGCAACCCGGTCTTGGAGCACATCTCAGGTCACTATTGAACCTGTGGGTGAGAGGCAGTCATATTAGACACAGCAGTTTGCTAGAATGTTTCTTGAAGGCTGAAGGCTAAGTCAGTTGGGAGAAGGAATGGAACTGGGAAAGTTGGAGAAGTCTTCTGGGCTTCGAGTGGCCAGAAAGCTTAAACACTCAAAGGCCAGAGAAGGCAGGCACCTCAAAGCTTAAACACTCAAAGGCCAGAGAAGGCAGGCATCTCATCAAATGCATGGAATTCATTGTATATACAAACTTCGGATGGTTCCAATAATTAACTTTGCCATGGAATTCATTGTAGCCTCTCTTGGCCTATGAAGATAGCCATTTACATGCATGGGGAGATAGGCAGAGGAAAAAGTTTGAAGGAATGAATGTGAGTTCAGCTTTGGACATGTTGAATATGAGTTGCCTATGGTCCCCCAAATAGAGGAGTGAGATGGTAAGATCTCTAGGAGTTCTGAGACCTTAAGGTGGACTGGGCTAGAGTGTAGAAGCTTCAGGAGGGAGGTGAGAACTTAACCAGTGCAGTAAAGGATGGGTACAGCCAGTGCCATTTATCCTACAGGAAGCAGAGGTTACCCTGGGTTGGAGTTTTCCGTTTTTGCCACTCAACACAGAGGAACAGACATGGTGAAGTTAATTATTGGAACCATCCGAAGTTTGTATATATTTAGCCTGTATGTATCCTTCATGCCTCATTATCTTCTGTAAACAATGCCTGGTTTGTCGTTATGCCAGAATAACATTTGGATGCAGGATGACAGAAATTTTATTGGAATATTTATGTTCTAATCCTTCATGAAATCAAGATCCATTTTGTGTGCTTTGGGGGAAATTCATGAATTTTAGGTTATCAGGAAAGATCATTCACTAAAATGCATATTTTTTACTGTATAATTTTGTGGTCCATGCCAAATCAAGTAAATTCAATCTAAGCATCGCACTTATTAGTCTTTTTTATCCAAATTGTTTCCAATTTTTTTTTAATCCTCTAAATTTATAGTTAAACTTCTGATATAGAATCTGCATGTGGGCAAGATGTAGTTTATTTTTTAACCCTTTCATGGGGGGGAAACAAATGAAATAGCATGCTGTATCCATAAAAAATAATTTTTTAAAGGGCTCAAAACTCAGCAGCATCTTGGGAACTGCTTTCTTCCTTGGTTTTAGGGAGGAGTAGGACTTGAATGGGCTTACAGGGCTCAAACCTCACAAGTGTGGAGTTCGGCGGAGCTTGGCAGACTGGTAAATGACAGTAAACGAATGAAACGCTGAGTGTTAGAACATACAGTGGATGAATACAGTCATCGGGAAAGGATTTGACTTAGTCTCTTTTTCAGAGGCAATGACGGAAGGTATATATTTTTATTCTCGTCTTAAAATTGATGAACATAACAGAGGGAATTTTAAAAGAAAGAAAAGAAGTTAATGGCTTACAAAATGCAATTACTGCCTCTTCCTCCTGCTGGGTCCTTGGAGCCCAGCTAAGACTGTGAAATACCAGATGAGTGGGGCTGCCAGAGCAGAAGGAGAAATCCACAGCCCTCGAACCAGCATGGCTATGCCTCTGGGTTGTTTGCATCGGAAAGAGCACGGACTGTGCTCTTTATCTCTGCTGAGCTTGGAAGTAAAGATTCACCAAGGATCCGAAGTGCTAATATCAAGCATCTTATGGCTGCAATTCATTATAGAGCCTCTCGTAAAATCCCTGTCAAGCAAAATGGCTGTAAGAGCCACTTTTGTTTTGCTGCCAAAAGGACCATTTGGTTTCTGCTAATTTAGTTACAGGTGTAATCAGATGTTTGCTTATTGCTCTCGGTATTTCATTGTCCTAAATATCTCAGCTTCAGTTGTGCCCAGGAAAAACTCCAGAGTTTATTTTCATTCGGCTCTATTCATTGAGTTCCAAGATTAGGCAAATCCCTCTGCTGGTGGTCCACAACTTACCCCAGTGTAAGGATGCTTGGAACCTGTTAAGACAACTAGGATGCAGGGTCACTGATAACAAAGTAGATGACACCACCTGGAGTTCTGCAACTGTGCGGTCCTGGAGATGTCTCTCTCTGTCTATGTCTCTCTCTGTCTCTCTCTCTCTCTCTCTCCTTCTCTCTCCCTCCCTCTCTCTCCCTCCCCCTGCCACCCTCCCTTTCTCCCTCCTTATCCAGAAATGACTGTAATACAAGCTGCAGTAGGAGTGATGTCAGGGAGGTACTTATTACTCTAGGGCAGGAGTCGTTGGCAAACTGTTTCTGTAAAGATCCAGAGCGTGCAATGTTAAGGCTTTGCAGGCCATACAGTCTCTTTCACACCACTCGACTCTACCATTTTCGCATAAAAAGCAGCCTTAGATAATACTTAAATCAGTGGGCATGGCCACATTCCAATAAAATTTTATTTACAAAAGCAGGCCGCGGGCACGCCCTTGGGCTGTGGTTTGCTAACCACTGATTTGGAGAAGCAGAGGGAGGAGACACCATTACTGGATGTGAACGTGGTAAAGGAGGCAGCCCAGGAAATGGTTCTGTGAACGTGGTAAAGGAGGCAGCCCAAGAAATGGTTCTAACAGGAAGTATAATATTTCTACAGGGATACCAATTTTCAGGCTAGCTTATTCCTGGCTGTTCTCAAATTATTTTATCTATGATAGTTTCCTGTCTTCAGCTTTCATACATGTTCCTTGAGAAGTGGGGCCAGATGATCGTTCTGCATTCTTATGGAGTGTAGAGGCGTTCTGAGATACTCTATGTATTCAATAAATCCTTCTGGAGAGGAGTAGTGTAATGGCTTCAAGGAAAGTTTCCCAGAGCTTTTCAACTCTGCTCTGCTAAAGAAGCAAAGCCACAGCCAAAGGTTAGGACCAAGCCGTGCCTTGGGTACCTTGTTGGAATTGTAGGTGCTGACAGTGCTTCTGAGATCGACAACGCCAGGATCCTCCTGTCCAGGGAAGGGAACCTTTGGGTTCCGGGCCCAAAAAGAGGCTCCCCGCTAATGTTGGAAGGAATTGAGTTAAAGCTCCATTTAATGGGTGGTCACCCTGCTCATATGTTAGAAATCGGAGATGAGCATGAATGTGAAGTATCACTCTTGTTCAGGAGACATCATTTCTTTTGTTCCCGTGTTCAAACCAGTTCTCATGGACTCTTTAGCCTTGACCTGGGTCGCCCAAGGTCAGTATCAGGTAAGGAGTTGGTGCTGACTTCCGTCTTGGCAAAGCCCTGCCAGGCCAACCTCAACGGCCTCACAGACACCAGCCTAGAAGCCCCAAGTCGAAACCTCCAACAGCAATAGTTTACTTCCTGTTTCAGAAACTTGTAAAGCTTGCTACTTCCTCAGTTGGCTCCTTGGACTAGCAAGTGTCATCGGCCACCTGGGAGCTCATTAGAAATGCAGCCCCACCCTTGGCCTGCTGAATCAGAACCAGGATTTTAAAAGATGCTCAGCTATTTGTATGCAAATTAGCATTCAAGTTGGAGAAGCCACACTATAACGAACACTTTGCATTTTGAAAGGCTTTTCAGCACTTTCTAATAAATGCGTCATCTAGTTGCTAAAATCTCTTTTCTGGAAATATTCACATTGTAGTTTATATTATTATTGTCACTTACAGGAGATTTTTAGAACTTGTCTAATAAAAACTTAGCATATCATACACGGTTATAGTATAGCTCTTTCTCACAATTTGTAAGTCAGCACACTTAGTAAATGAATGTCTTTCTCATTGTGGAAATAATTACTCCACGACGTATAAATATTTAGATCTTATTGTCTTCCCAATGTTTTAAGCTCATTTCTTTTTTATAACACGTCTTATGGAAATACATGATGGGTTTTGTTCCTATTTATGAAATGATCACATCGGGACATAAAAAGGTAGCAGAGCTTACTTGTGGCCATTACTGGTGCTAGGCTAAGGAATTTATGGATCTTTCTCTGTGTTCAGTGATAACATGCCTATCTTTGGAACATATGGCATGAAAAATAGGAATGAACTCTAAATGGAAGCTGGGGAAGATGGATGAAAACTAAGCAACCCTAATATTGTAACTAATGGCACTATTTCTTTTGCTATAGTTTTTATTATACTTTTCAGGATAAAATACTTGCTCTCCGAATTGCTATGGAAATGCAAGAGCAGAATGGGAATCTCTGAAAATCATCACAGAATGTGGGCTTTCTCATTCACCTGCCGAGTTTGAGGTGGACTCTGGCCTTTAAAGGTTTTCTAATGAGAGAAATCTTAACTCTGAGTTCCCCGTGGGGACCAAGGAAGCCCGATGCTCAGATTTGAGTTGCCTCCTCCCCTCTCTATTTTTTAAGAGGTTGTTTGTTCTTTGAGGCTAGGGGCCTGTCATCTTTATCTGTCACAGATCTACCCGTAAAATGGTGCGTAATAAAAGAGTTTTTGAATGAAAAGAACACAAATAAATAGGGCAATATTGGGTGGAAAGCATCTGCAAATTGGCTTCCATTATCACCAGAATGTGTTTTCTTCTTATGATCTTCACAGTTGTTCAGAGATCAAAAAATGAAGAAATAAAGAGAAGTAATGAGATAGCCCTGAGTAGTAGATATCTATTTTCAAGTGTGTGTGTTTAATTCTTCTACAAGGCTTTTTGTATTCTTCTAGTCTTACACGTTTTGGATGACCTTAGTATGTGCAGATACTGAGAAATCTAGTGAAATAACGTATTCCCTTTTGATATCCAGGCAGGGAGTATTTAAAAAATACGTTTAATTTCTGCACTTAGCATCATGTACACATTTTTTACTTCTATGTTAATAATTTAGGAAAATGAAGAGAAGCCAGGGAACTGCATAATTGATTCAGGGTTGTGATGGGGAGAGGTGCCAGTCATGTAAATGCAGGAACAAAGCCACGATTCTCTGTATTAAATGCCTCTAAATGAAAAGCCACCAGAAATCTTCCTAGAATTAGATAAAAATAAAGTATACTACGTCAATGGGTTTTGTTTATATTCTAAATAACCCATTAAAAATATAGCAAATGCATTCTAACTCTGGAGAATGAAGCCAGGCAACGCATTTTAACGTGTCGGTATGTTTAGGTGTACCTAAATGAGCTATAACTCTCTGTCTTAACCTTGTTAAGGATGTCACCAGGTGTACTGTAAACACCTGTTCTTTAGGGATTATGATTCAGCAGTAAAGAAAGACTTCTAAAGCAGACATTGCAATAACAAACCGAACTCAAGCGTGTTTTTGATTGAAAATAGAAACTTTTTAGCTTGTAAAATGAATGGCCTTTGGTAGTTTAAAAATGTGAATAAGACTAAAACAATGGCGGATGTTATTAGGCATCATACTTCCTGATATTAAAATCATCTTATAACATCACATTTGAAAACTCTAAGAACATCAGCATGAGATACTGTTTCTCCAAGCCAAAAGAGTTTGATTGGAACTTTGGACAGTAGCCACTAAAGTGGATTTTTCCATTATAGTTTCAGGCTGCCTGTGTGTTACATTTTTGAAACACTGTTCATCCAGATAGTGGCCCTATTGACAAGACAAGATCAATGGTTCAGAGCTTTAAAACTCCCCAGAAATATTCAAGTATGTGATGGACTGAACTATAACGTTCCATCTGTGGGTCGAACGCTGTGGAACATAAGGATCTTGTTCGCTTTCCTTGAGTGGTGAACTGTTGCCTCAGCGGAAACATAATTTTGTGGAATTTCTGTATCTGAGTCTCTTCCAATCCCGTTAAAGATAATGACCTTTGAGAAATCTGTTTGGGTGATGAAGGTGAACATTTTGGAGCTTGAAGGGTCCTCAGCAGTCACGTAGTCCAGCACCTTTGTTCTATGAATAGGAAGATTGAGGGGCAGAAATAAAAACAAATTTATCGAGGTGCCACTATAAATCTGGGGTAAGGAAACTATGACCCGCCGGGCAAATACAGATTGCTTTTTTGGTAAAGTTTTATTGGAACAGACTCACGCTCTGGTTTACACGTGGTCTGTGACTGCTTGAGATTCAACAATGTAGAGTCGAGGAGATGCAACAGAGACCATCTGACCCTCAAAGCTGAAAATGCTTATTATATGGCTCCTTACAGAAAGTCTGATAATCCCTGCCATAAATGGCGCCCTTAGAATTTAGTCTCCTGCCTTCCAGGCCAGTTTTCTTCCATCTGTATCTTTTTTAACTTTTAGTTCACAGAAGGTGCATACTTGGTCATATCAGTTCCTTCCCTTCCCTCCGCTTTCTTTTTAGTAATCTCTTCCCTTTTATCCTGCTGATACCTAATTGAAGATAAGTTTTAAGTAATATTTGATTATCTTACTCAGAAATCATTTAAATAATTTAATGCAATGAGAGATAGCTATTAGATATACATTTAACATTGGAGTCTAAAAGTCATTAAACAGGACTAAGAAGATTAAGGAAACTACAGTCCAGACATGCAAATACTTTATGTTAATCCATAAAAATTCAAAGATGATGAGAATATATGTATATATCTCCCCAAAACAGTGAAAATATAATTTTCACAATGGATAGCTAACTCAGAAAATGTTTGAATTTTTTATATACAGTGCATAAGGATGTTCAACGGAAAGCCAATTGGATTTGGCTAAGGTTGTCGAGTAGCAATATTATGTTATGAGTCATCTAAAAATAAGGCAAACGTGAACATGAATGCTGCCTCTCAAAATGATGAGTGTTTGCAAAGTGTTTTAACAACACATTTAAAAATTAGATTACGCCATTTGGCAGATCCAGCCAATGCTGGGTTTCATTAATCCTATAATCACTGTCAAGTTTTCTGACCCGATGCGTTTGGTGGGTCCTGAGAGCATATTCAGGTTCCATATTACAGCTAAGAGCAACAGATGGGTCCTAGTTGAAGTGGGAAAAAGCATTTAACGGTCACTATGGGTGAAATAGTCCTCTGCGTGAGACCATCATGGAGGGAAGGAGGAGTTCCCTGTCTCCTGACGCCTGGGTTTCCCAGCCTGGGCTCTTGCCCACGGGATTGCCTTCTACAATAGCACGCGGGGCAAAAATCCAAGCTCCTTAATTCTCCTTCTGAAAATTCTTCAGGAAGAGCCCTGCGTACAGTCTCTCAGTAAGACAAACGCAGCTCGTGTTTCCTCTAGCGTTGGGACAGGTGACTTATTTGTTCAGTTAAGCACCACATGAAGCCACTGGCTTGCATGTGGGTCATGACGTACCCCAAACACATATCTTTAAGCACTGAGCAGTGAGGTGCTCACCCCATGAGAGGCTCGTGGGATTAACTGAGAGGACAGTTGGGAAAGTAGCTTAAGCTCAGAGGGAGGGAGGGAAGAAGGAAGGGACGGAGGGCAGCTGTCCTACCTCAGGAGTTGCAGTGAGAGCTCAGGGTTCTGGGAACCGCCCACAGCCAGGACCATGTCCAGGTGGAATGAGCCATGATGCCCGCCTCCCTCAGCAACGCCCTCCACTCCATGAGAGCAAGCACCCTGTCTGCTTGCCATAGCATAGGTCTTGCACAATGACTGGCACAAAAGTCCTCAATAAATGTTTTGAATGATTGAATGAATGAAGGTAGCATCGTGAGGGCATCCGGTGGTTGGAGGAGAGAAAAAGAGTTCTCAGACTACGTTACAGCTGAGAATAGGAACTGTGTATATAGCGTCTCTAAATCATATGCAGGGTTGATCACAGAACCTTGCAAAAAAGAGTCGTCGTTGCCCAGTGGATGCTTGTCGATTGACCGGAAAGGCCTCTGTGTGTGGAGGCCTGGCTGGTACAATGCCTGTGAAGATTCTGCTCAGAATCTTCTCTCAGTCCAGGCTGGTCATCTTCTGTCCAGTCATCAGCTCAACCACACTCTTTACTGTCTCTTCAAGAGATTCATTTGCCACCTCAGATCCTTTCTGGGAAGAGGAAGAACAAAAGGAATAAATCTGGGTCTGATGTTCACTAGCAAATGTGAACGATCTAGTCTGGCTGTGCCCTGGGCTCCTGGCACGTGAAGACATCTGTGAGGGGCTTCTAGCTGGGGTAGAATGTTCTCTAACATTGAAACTCTCATTCTGGTGCCTGTTGTGTGCTGTTGCCACTCTCTCCTGTCTGTCCCGCTACCTTATCCAAACCACCAGATATGGGGGCCTCGTAGTCCTAACTGGACCAGTTCATCATAAGAAATTCTCGGACACCTTTGGTTCTGCTTTCTGCTGGCTGATTTGTTATTATGTTCCCATCTTGAGCTCTGCCCTTTGAAAAATCCTAAGAATCTTTGAGGCCTTTTTTATTTATTTATTTTTTTTACTACGTCCCAACTGCCCTCGATCACTGTAGTTCTCATGTAAAAGGTTCTAACAACTCGTGTGTCAACTTACTTAACACACAGTGTTTGTTGCACAACTACCATTGCCGGGCCCCGCGTGAACTCCAGACGTCACGTCTGAGTAGAACCTATGGTTTGATCTACAAACATTGGCCATCATTGCTGGGTTTTGAAGAAAAGGATGGCATCATCTTTTCTCAAGTCTTAAATTTACGATCAGTTGCATCTTTAGGACATAGTCGAATTAAGAAACAGGATAACTCAATGCAAAGTATAAAGCTTGATTGAGTAGTGAATCAAATAAATGAAAACCTATAAAAACATTATTGGGGTAATTGGGAAAATTTTATTATGGGCTATATATTAGATAATACCGTCCTGATATTAAATTTCACTGTGATATGTATTGTAGTTTTAAAGGAGAATGTCCCTTTTCTTTAGAGATCGATGCTGCAGAATTTGGGGGTGAAGTGTCCTGATGTCCGTTACTTCCTATGAAATGGTTCAAGTAAACATTTTATATACATAAACAGGATAAAGGAGCAAAGAGAAAGGGGATACAATAAATGTTGTAAAATATGACACTGGGGGCCAAATCATTGTTGCCGGGCCGTCCTGTGCACTGTGGGATGTGTGGCAGTGTCCTTGTCCTCCACCCACTAGATGCCAGTAGCGCTCCACCACCCCCAGTTGTGACAATCCAAAAATGTCTTCAGACCTTTGGAAATGTCCACTGCGGGGGTTAAAATCTCCACTTGTTGAGAGCCAGGGCTCCAGGTGAAGAGTGTGAGGGTGGTGATTGTACCCTCCTTTCAACTTTTCTTTATGATTGCAGTTTCTCAAAATGAAAAGTCGGGGAAATTAACAATCTTGGTTCGGAGTGTGAGTTTGCCATCACTGAAGCGCGACGTCCAGCTAAGGGAACCCTGAAGTGGAAAAATGAAAACAACCTTGTATCAAGGAAACTGATCAAGGCTTAGAAAATTTAGCAACAGTGACGTTTATTATTTAAACCCTGTGATTTCCATTTGGGGCCTCTGAATTGCAATTTCATCTTCGCAAAAACAAGAGGCTTTCACGAATGCTGAGGCAGCAAGTTCCTGTCGAGGACCTTGTTGTCTTACGGGCTATAGCATTCGGCTCTTGAAATCCTAGACCCACCTGGTCACTGTCACATGGCTCGGTTGGAGGATGCTCCACAGTTAACTGCTATTCATTCATTTGTTCAGACAAATGCTATTATAAAACAGTTTCCATGTGGCAAAAGTAGTTGCAATTTTGGATCTAATTATGCAGCGTACAGGCATGTTGCCCATTGGTGAACTCAAAGGTGAGGGTTGGAGGCATTGGGGTCCCGTGAGTGCCATGTCTATACGATCTGATCATGCCGCGACATAGATCCACCAGCCAGCCATTCAACAACAGAAGATAATACGAAGAGGTTATGTTATTGCTTCCATGTATTTAGGTCCCTTGTCCAAAAGCAATTGATAAAATTCCCATTTCTGAATAATTCTGTAGCCCTTTAGTAAAGCAAGCGGAACAGGACCACTTATGTGTCCTCTCAGTTAACAAACAGTACGTATTGCACACTCGCCATTGCCAAGTACTGTGATCTCCAAGGATAAAAAGATGAAGGAGACGCACCTCTGTCCTTATGGAAGTCGTAATTGGCTAAGGGACGTCACAAATAAGAGATAATTCCGATTCCGAGTGGCAAGGCTAATGAGAAGAGTTCAAGTTGCAGGGAATATATTAACAAGTAAGTTTATTGAGCATCAGCTAAGCGTAGCATGTGGAATTTTTAAATAGTTTGAACTCCCAGGAGCTTGTAATCTGGGAAGACGTGTATTACATGCTAATTATATTGGTAATTATAGAAGGTAGATGCTACCTCAATGATGCAAACAGTAGCTTCCCCTAAGTATAGGGAAGTGAGGTCATCTTTTTAGGGCAGGAGTATTCAGAAACTGCTCTTTGCAGGTGGTGGCATTTGCTATGAGTTTTAGAGGGCAGATCAATTTGGAACAGTTATGGAGAAGACTGGGGAGTCGTAGAAGGGAAAGAAGAGTGTTTTAGCCACAGACAATAGCACGAACACAGACATGGAGTACATGTATGTTCAGCCTATGACAGGCGAGTTAGTTTAAAAGCCACAGAATATTGTTATGCAAAATGAATGCGATGCTGGGCTGGAAAAGAAGATCTGGAGATTTGAGGTATTTATTTTCTAAGTCGATGAGTCTGGTTTTCAAGGTCTGTTTTGTTCAGTGATGTCTTTCAAGCACCTGTAACAGCATGTGGTGTATACTAAGTAATCAATATTTGTTATATGTGTTAATATGTGCAAGGAATAACAATAGCAGCTGTCTTCAAACACTTAATTCCTGGAGTTCTTTCAACAACCCAGCAAAATGTTAGTGTTATCTTTAGCTTTCGGAAGATGAAGATGCTCTTTCGGTGAGGATCAGGAACATCCTCAAGTTCAGATGCTAAGATGTGGAGCCGAGTTTCAGTGAAGCTCTGTCTGAATCTAGTCTCCATGGTTTGGCCTGATGTATGCTTTATTCTTCCCTTGATTATACACAGATGGTAGCGGGCTGTGCATCTTTCTACATCTTGCCTCCCCCGCCCCATTTACTTTAGGATCTTTCCAGATCTGTACACAAAAGAAATTCTTTTTTCACAGCCGCATAGTATTCCACTGTGTGTTCGTACCATAGTTTATTTAATTCATCTTATACTGATGGGCTCTTAGGGCAAAGGGTATACATATTTGCAATTTGTATCAAGACTGCTAAATTGCACTCCACGGGGGCTTGTTGGGATGCACTCCGAACAATATATGACAATGCATGTTTTCCTACGGCTGCACTAACACCATGCGTTTCAAACTTTCAGTGCTCTCTACAAATTCTCCAGTAAATCCACCAAAAATCCATACGGAACCGTATCCTTTTCTCAGTTTCTTTTGATCAAAATAAAAATTTAATTATAAAAGGAATACATACTTATTATAGGAAACAGAAAAACAAACGCGTACAAACAAAACCCCACTTCAGTCTCACCACCCAGAGATAGCCACTGTGGACCCATCCTTCCAGACTGTTGTTTTATGCCTGTATACACAGGCATTTTTAGAAAGTAGATCGTGTTGTGTATATTCTTTTTATAGCCAACTTCGTTTACTTGGTTTTTAGCTGAAAGATACCCATTGCTGGATGAGCCATCATGGCGGCAACCAGCCCCTCTTGTTAAGCTGTCATGAGGTTTGAGACGAAATAACATGTCCAGGTGCCTAGAGCAGTGCCTATCTAATAGAAGTTATTAAACCCATGTTCCCCTTGCCTTCTCCCCCGGAATAACACTTTTACCTGCTTGAGGAAGGCAGGGAGCTGCCATTTCAATGCCTAAGGTTCTGTGGCCAGTACCATCATGTACCTTGGACTGCTCTATTAATTCAGTTCACAGTGAGATTCTATTATGTGCTTGACACTGGCCTGAATAAGAGAGATAGAAAGATGAAGAAGAGCTGGTCATTGCTCTCACAGGTTGTGCTCCAGATTTGCATATGCATTGGCATCGTGTGCTTACCTGGGAGACACAACTACAAACTCATGAGCATGGCCAACAGCATTGTTGTGAAAGGGGCTCAAGATTTGATCAGCTGACTGTTCCCACATTTAGCCCTGAAACGCCTCTCTAGGCATCTTTGCCCAACCTGGCCAGTCTGCATCTGTTTCCTCCTGTACAATACAGGACTAATTATAATTATCCTTCCAGAGCAACAGAGTTGGAGAATTCAGTGTGTTAACAGATGCAAATGCACTTGAAAAATCCAATGTCCAATTCAAGGCAAAGCTACATCTGACTTTAATGACAAGCCCTGTGTGCAATGTTTGGGGGCTCGGGGTATGTGTCCTCAGACTCAAGAGGTCTTAAGTCTGTCAGGATTGTTTACAGAGCAAGGCTAAAGTTTGTATGTTCAAATTTTTGGAAGAAGAACCAGATTGTCTGGCTTAATTCTCCTGGTAATTCTCCCAGATACCCAAATGGAAACAAGTAATTCCGTAGTCTGCTGAGAGGCTTGTGTAGAAACTCATGGATGTATAATCACACAATCTAGTTCATTGTGTGGGTTGGTAAATCATGCAATGAAGCAGATAAAAATAATCAGAAAGATGTTGAAATCTGATCATTAAAATATATATCCAATTTTGTTTCTGTAGTTATGCTCTCGATTAATAATACATTCCACTTGACTAAAATGATTCGATAATGAATATAGTTTTGAGTTTCTGCTTTTAAGAGGCTTGGCGTTAATTTTTTAAGTAGTTTTAACTGCTCGCTTTTTCCCTTTTACTATATTTTCCTGTCCTCGTCATAATAGAAGTGAAATCTTAAAAATAGTTGTTGGGATGATTCTTACTTCGGTCCACATGGCTTTAATATTATTTTCACCCTATGACTGTAGCTTTCTTTACTTGCACCTGCACTAGAAGCTGCTAATAAGGGGCCACAGGATGGAAAACTATTACCTCTTGTATGAGACCGTGACACTGTACTAGAGCCTGATTGCACGAAGAGACTTACATTCTGAGATAGGAGAGAACGCAACCTAATTCGGAACGTGTCCATGTGTCAACAACATGGTTCACTAGAATCAAAGACCTGGTTGGTTAGTCTGTTCCCCACCGATCCGTGGGAACAAGAAAGTGCAGGACAGGACCACCTCAACCCTAATGGGGCCCATGAAGTTTGTCACAAAAGGAACAAGGCTGCCACCAAACTTGGAACTTTTTAAATTCGTCCAAAACCATCTTTCGTTCATTTTTTCTCACTCCCTCTCTGCTTCCTTTACCTTAACCCACACTGCATGTCAGCCTTGAATGCCATCTGCTTGCAAATTGTGTGAAGTCAGGAGTTCTATTAGTTTGTGAGTACTGTAACCCAAACACCATTTAGAGCAACATAAATGAGAATATGCTTCACATTTTGTAACACCATCTGTAATACTATGTGTCCTTGGGTTATTCTGAAAATAATCTTTGTGAGTCCAAACAGATAAGGATGATCGAATTCAGGGTCACGTTTTATTTTGCTGGATTTGTATTGTGTCATTCTATGTCAGGAACGAATTACTGAATAGATGTAGCTTATCTGAAATGGACATAATTAAATTCTCAGCACCAATTTCAGAGGATGCAGCTTAATCTTGGCCCCTGGTCATAAATACTACCAGAGACATAAGTAGACTCATAAGTCGAAGTCATGCTTAATTATGACAGTGCACGCAAAATGGAATTTAGAGTTGGAAGCCTTAGGCTTCAGTCTTGGACATTCTCCTGACTAGTTGTAGAACATCAGCAGGAGCTTTGTACAGGGTGGGTTTGAATGTTCTCTCCCCTCTTCGCCCCCCATTTCTACCCCTAGTACAATCTATGTGAAACATAGCGCTTCCCGCAACCTGCAATTCCCTTCCAGCTGGTTCGCTGGCCTTATTTCCCTCCAGTGAAGAAAATTTAGTGCCTCCACTGGACGTGGGCAAGTTATACATTCTCTCTGAGCCTCAGTTTCTTCATCTTTAAAACAGATACATTAATGCTTTAGCAGGCATTCTGTCGCGTGCTGAGGCAGGCTTGTGAGTCTCCAAAGAAATTATTTACGTAGAAGCGCTGTTTAAACTGTTAGGGCAAATACAAAAGATACTTTCATTGCTATTACAACCACTTGTAACACAGCATACCAGTTGATGAAACAATTCTAAATGGGTCCGTCACTGTACTTCAGGGCTTAGGTATCTCATTTATCTGCACAATATGTCTGCGAACTAGATGTTATTTTCATTTGACACCAAAATAAAACCCAGAAAGACCAAGTAATTTGCCTAAAGCTGTGAAGCTATTAACTGGCAAACCTGGAATTTGAAGTCGTTTTCTCTGATATAAAGATCCATTTGACTTATCATAATTGGGCTTCCAGTGAGAACATCGAGGCGGCTGGTTTTTTGTTTTAAGTCTATCGAGCACTAACTGTATGTCAACTACTGAGCTAAGAATCGTACCTTCATTACTTTATGAGCTAAGCAGGGGCACCATTGTCATTTTGGCTGGATCTTTCTATGTTCTGGGGCCTGTCTCGAGCAGCGAAGGATATTGAGAAGCATGCCTAGTGTCTACCTATTAGATTCCAGGAGCATCTCTCCCCCAGACATGGCCACGTGCCTCCTGGAGGCAAAATCACTTCCGAGTGAGAATCATTGTTTGAGGCTAATTCTGTTTTACAAGTGATGAAAATAAAGTAGAGTTTAGGGTCCAGGGTCACAGAGCCAGTAAGCAGCAGAATTTCTGTCTGTCTGACTTAGGGCTTCAGAACTGGATCTCATCACCCCCCCACACCCCCAGCATCCCTTTTTTCTCATATTGAGGTGTGTTTCTAAGGAAACTCAGGTCACCATAGCAGGTGATTTTTAAGAGTGTGCCTGCCCCTAAGCCAGATTCGCCATCAAGATTTGGTCCAGGGATGAGAGATGTACACACAGGAAGAGACCTTGGGTTGCTTCCACCCGTGGTCCCAACACAAATAACTCTGCGACTGTGCCTGTACCCCTCACAGCTGTTCTCACTTCATGTAAAGTATGAAGATGTTTTTTCATCCAGGACAGTTTCGATCTGTTGCAGAGAATAGTTGGGTGAAGCACAAAGTTGCAAACCAGTTTAGTCAGTCGTGGGGAGTTTCTAGAGGGACTGAAATAGCCCTGCCAATGTAGGTCGCTATTTTTAAGGCTGAGCTAAGTGTTTGAAAGTGGTTCACACAGCCATGATCTCAGGTTGAAGTCACAGAACATCGGAGTTGCAAGGAATCTCAAGGCCTGGCCTGTGACAAGTGGAAATTGACCCTCTGCACCAAGGATCACACACACATAGCAGGGATTAATGGCTGCTCGAGAAGACGGTCTGATATTTTCTTCTCCTTTGACAATGGCTGACCTCATCAACTTCTGACCTTATAGAAGGGTCCAGCGGGGGCTGGCTTCAGCCCCGTCTTGCCTCCTCTTGCCAGACTGGAAAAGAATAGATGACCAAGCCTTTTCTTTCACCCTTTTTCTATTTTGAGACTAGATAAAGCCATTTATACTTGCATCACTACCCAAAGTCCTGGGTTCTCTGGAGGGGTAGGTAGAGATTTATTTAGCGGATACTTTACAGCACATACCATACTGTGTTCTGGGCATCGTACTAAATGCTTCCCAAAACTCATTTAATATTTTATCAAAGATGCGGTCCTGTTACCATGATCCCATTTCTGCCATATTATAGAAGGGTATCTGGAACTAGGGGTTAGTTGCTCAAGTTAATGGAAAATAAGCGACAGAGCCGGGGTTGAAGAGA
>NW_011888862.1:2109955-2118237 GCF_000151845.1 Pteropus vampyrus
ACTGTACAGGACGAAATGTAGTTTATAATAACATTCAGCCTTCCTCCAGCTCATTATTACAATTCTGTATATTACGCATAAGTTGTATTAGGAAGCCTGCGTCTTTCTTTTAATGATTTAGACTTCAGGCTTGGGGGACGGAGATGAAAGAAGGGAAAAGAGACAAGATAAGTTACTGTATTTGTTTTTAATAAGTTAGTCCCCTCTGGGAAAGCTTAACATTCTGATATAGCACATAATATAGTAATCCAGAATAAATGTTGGAATTCTCTACATAGGCTTCTTTTTACTTACAAGAATATTCTCTGTGTCACCTATTACTATACGAATGCTTTTACAAAACTTTTTAATAACAGAGGATGCTGCGTTCGTCCCTCTAAGGGCTTGTTTTCTTGGTTCTGCCTTAGAAAGCAGTGCAGAAAAATTGATGTTTGTTGTTAGTACCTCAGGATCGAAATTCATGTGTTCGCTCACTGCAGGGAAGCAGCACGTTTAAAAAAAAAAATCAGAGGAAATTGCCCCTGCTGACTTTTGCATGATGAAGAGGAACAGAAACAGTCGCCATGTCTTTTTTTTTTTTTTAATAGTCAACGGATAAGAAATAACTCAATGGCGGCATTCTAAATTTGCCAGACCTATATTAAGTTTGTGAACTCTTTTGCTCAACACACTTTATGAAGGATGTGGGAAAACTGAAAGGAAGTTAAAGAAAAGTGACAGAGTTGGTTAAAATTATGCAAAACAGTTCTTCTCCAGAAAACTTACAGGAAATGGGCTTATTACACCTGGGGGTGAGTGTTGGGTTATGGTCAGATGTATGAGTTGGGTGGTAGGGGTGGGAGTTGGGTGAGTTACCATGGGGAATTAAAAGTCTCCCCTCCTCAGAGAAAGGTTGACACCCCTGATTTGAGTGTTTGCTACAGGAAGTCAACAGTTGTACATGTCGTACAAGTCGGCTGGGGGCTTTTTTCTAATTGTGTAAAGGGCTCCCTGGTACACTATTGAAACACAGATTCTAGGGCCCTGGAAATGTCGTCACTGCTTTTCCCCACACACCTCGGTCCAGACTGTAATTTGGGACCACCCAGAGAGGACATTGCAGGCTTTTCAGAGCAACCTCATCTGGAGCGAATGGCTTAAATCGTGAGGGATGTTAGTGGCTCCTAAAAGGTATCGCTTGCCTCCTTTCCGTGGTTAAGCTCTGAAGGAGTTTTGGACATTCACGACAGAATGATGGAATTTCTGCAAGTCCTGGCAGAAGCAAGTGGCCAAGACCCAGTGATGCTGTAGAAACTGGGCTCAGGCCTTTGGTTACGGATTATAACTGTGCTGCACTGCCCATCACAGCTCCTTGTCACATAGAGTCACTTGCCCTTCCCTCTTGCTCTTGGATAGTTGTGCTTCTAGAAAATTCTGACTTATCCTTTCATTTTGCTGCTGAGTCACATTTAAGGTACGGACTGGAAATTGTAAAAGCTAATGTGTGCACTTTCCTTGCAAATTAAATTCAGAGGTGCTGTGACTCACCTTGACTAGAGTGTGGTTTATACGAGTGGAAATCGTGTCTTTCAGTCACAGGAGCCCAGGAAACTGAGGCTTGGAGTTATTCGTTTAAGACCCATAAAAACTGCAATCTGTTGTCTTGTGATATTTATTTATGTGCCAAACTGTCCCAATACCTAGTCTCAGGATCACCTAGAGAATGGAAAGTGTACAAAACTTTTATTCAAAATCGGCTTGTTTGCCTCCGGAAAGTTACTTAATCCTTTTGAGCTATTCATTGTTTCCTCATCTGTAAATTGGAATAAATACACTTACCTTATAGGGCGTCTGTTTAAAAAGCAAACATGACATTATAAAGAAAAATGCAGAGCATGGTACCTGATGCAAAACAGTCTTTATCGTCGTTTATTTAATCAGTTGAGGATACAGCGCACAGCTGAGAGGAGCAAGTCCCGTGGCCCTTCTAGAGTTTGTCTCAGAGGAAGTATGCAGGAATCAGGTATAATGATACTCTTCTTCCTTTTTTTCCAGCCACAGGACGAAGTCTTCAGGCTGGCCGCCTCCCTCGGGAACCTGGGGCTTGAACCAGGTGCCACCCTATGGATGGGAGATGATGGCGAACCGGGATGGACGGGACTGCTTCATCAGGTAGGTTGAACAAGTGGCCTGAACAGTAAAATATTTGGCTTTTTGGACATCTCTGTTTTGACCCTCTACCCAGAAAAATTAATCTACTTAAATTAGGGCCTCACAAGCATTTAGAAGCCATTACTCAAGCAGCTGGATCTCCTGTGCCTTCGTGCGTCTCGTAACATGAGGTTGCTTTGTTCTTGGACAGGTGCCACCTTAGAGTGACAGTTCCTGCTGTAGCACGGTAATCCTGAGTCAGAGCAGAAGCGTTCGTTAATAAATCCAAGGCTGGCTGTACTCATTGGCTGAGGCCAACATTGAAGTTTGACAAGGGAGAGTACCAATGTATAGGATGCTTTCTAGAAATGGTCAAGACAGAAATGTTGCTGACTCACCTGTAATTAGAAAAGTCAGCTAAGAGGATCATGTACATTACGAGTCGTGTTGTAAATTGCTCACACTGACATCAGCTAAGGTTTTGGATTTTGGTGGTATTCTTTTTTTTTAATTGTGGTAAAATATATATAACATGAAATTGACCATGTTAAGCATTTTAGTTGCACAGTGTACAGTTCAGTGGCATTCAGTGTCTTCACAGTGTTGTGCATCCATCATCACTATCCATTTCCAGAATTTTTTTTTTTTTATCATCCCCAATAGCAACTCTGTAACCATAAACAGTAGCTCCCTCCTCCCCCTCTCCCAGCCCTTGGTGAATTCTATTTTACTTTCTGTCTCCCTTAATCTACCTATTTATGTACCTCACCTACGTGGAATCATACAGTATTTGTCCTTTTCTATCTGGTGTAATTCATTCAGCATCATGTCCTCAAGGTTCATCCATGTCGTAGCATGTGTCAGAATTTTATCCCTTTTAAGCCTGAACGATACCGTTGTGTGGATATGTATACCACATTTGTTTATCCATTCATCTGTCAGTGGGGCGTTGGCTTGCTCCCACCCTTTGGCTCTTGTCAATAGTGCCGCCGTGATCATTGGTGTACAAGTGTCCGTTTGAGTCCCTGTTTTCCCCTTTCTTGGAGCTCGGCTTACAAGTGGAATTGCTGGATCAAATGGTAAGTCCACGTTTACCTTTCTGAGGCCCCACCAAACTGTTCTCCGCAGCAGCTGCAGTGCTCTGGTGGTTTGCAGTTGTCTGAGAAGAATATTTAGATCACCCTTCTCACAACGGCAAGGGTCCGCCCTGCTTTCTTCTCTAACCTATGTGAAATGTTCATAATTAGGGGAAATCGGTGACAAAGATGTGCAATCAGGAAGCACGGTTTGCCCTACTCTGATACAATTGAGCAGAGATTGGTGGCCCAGGGAGAAAAAACTTTCACACCACAGGCTACGTTCTTTGTTTCAGCCAAGCTGACTGTGGACTGATTGGCAAACATAGGATGACCATGAAGTGGGGGATCATTTTTATAAAAATTAAATTAATCTGCCAAGATTAGTGATTTGGTCTTCAGGCCATCCCAGCACCTCTGTGTTAGGACCATTGGAAAGTAGCTAAGGGGACAGCTCATGTGGCTGTCATGGCCAGTTTCCCAGTCTCCGAAGCCCAAACCTCTCCCTAGAATTGCTGTTGAGGGATTTGCCTCCTGGGTCCATCCTAGGAAATTCAAGTTGCCCTTGAACATGAGCCTATCCCAGGAGCCTGTGGGAAGTGGCCCACTGGCCCTTAAAGGCTTTCCTAATGACGTGCTCTCAGAGGAACTACAATGACAATGGCAGTGGGAGTAGAATCTCCCAGAAAGCTCCAAGACTGGAAGAAAGGACAATAGTTTTGCTCACACACTAGATTCTGAATAGTTAATTGTACTCGATTTGCCCAAGTCCCTCGTACTGCTAGAAAGATGCTATTTTGTGATATTATACGGTGCCATCTAGTTTGTAACATGGTCATGAATATATGTAATTGGCTCACTTGAGGCGCCCTAGATGCTGTGATCCAAAACAGTGAAAACTTCTGCCAAATAAATGTAATTAAAAAAAAAAATGTGGATTATGAATTGTGAAGGTATAGCTCAGACTTCTCCAATTACAATGAATTTTTCTTTTTCCTTGGTCGGATTTGGGTTCTGCTATATTTCAAGCCATTTGATTAATGGTTAGAAACCAGAGCCAACCCAGGTGGCAATTTAACATTTACAGTGGCCTAATGCCAACTGTTAAAATATGTAAGAGGAAATCAGCAATTTGATAGAGAAACTTGCACTGGTTACCTAACGGCAAGTTTTAAAACCAAAGTCACCACTGTGACTTTTTCAAATCTGTGGCATTTGTTTTGTTTTGTTTTGTTTTTTTAACTTGAAAAGTAAGTTTCCACAGTCTTTTCAGAGATATTTTTTTAAGATGTCAAGAACACTAGTTCTTTGGAAAGTGTTTGTTCTTTCTTTGTCAGTAATGAGTTTTAGCAATAATATAAATCATTCTGATTTTTTCCTTACCTACTGAGTAATGTCCATTATAAAGAGATACTCTAATTACCAGCGTTTCTGGGGAGCCTGGGTTTGCAGTGTGGAGAATATCTATACTCATTAGTTTTAGAAGCTAAAAGAACAATTTGAAAATTAATCTATGGTTAGTAATGAGCACCTTCACGTTGAATTTTTCAATCTTTTACATAATCTCTTTGAAAGAGATTAGATGTCTTCATTTGTTTTTTAATATTGTCTTAGGATCTAAATGATAACCTACACCAGATGATCGTTTTTGATGGCAGTACACCTACTTCTAAATGATGGACAAAGCTGTGGGAGGATCCGGGCTTCACATGTTCCAAGTCAGAGCATCATAGCTAAATAATGAGATAATTCTCTCAGCATGGGTCTTTCAGAACATGGCCCAGGATAGTTCCAAATGTATTTAAATTTCATATTCCCTCTCTCATCCCCAGTTATTTAGAATAAGATCGAACAACCTGGTTTTTTTTTATAAAGCATTATTAATCCATAGGGTTAAAAAATTTGTAATGCCATTATTGACATGTTAAAGTACATTTGTATAATGTCGTATAGTCTGCAGACTAGTGGTTATCAACCTTGTCTGCACATTGCAATAGCCAGAGGCAGAAGTCCTGATGCCTGAGTGGTTTCGTCCATTTGGGCTGCTGTAATAAAATATCACAGAGCAGGTGGCTTAAACAGAAATCTATTTCTCGCAGTTCTGGAGGCTGGGCACCCCAAGATCAGGGTGGCAGAATGTCACGTTCCTGGTGAGGGCTCTCTTCCTGGCCTGGAGACAGCTGTCTCCTCACTGTATACTCACTTGGCAGAGAAAGAGAGAAATCATCTGTCTATTTGTGTTCTTATAAGGGCACTAATCCCATCATGAGGGCCCCACTCTCATGACCTTCTCACGTCCCAAAGGCTCCACCTCCAAATATCATCACATTGTGGATTAGGGCTCTAACATGTAAATTAGGAAGGAATGCCAATACTCAGTCCATAGCACTGGGTCTGGAGTAGAGCCCAGGAATAAGGAATTTCAGAAGCTCCCCGGGTGGTTCTAATGAACAGCTATGCTTGCAGCTCTAAAGTACTTTTGTGCACGTGACCTCATTTAATAAGGAATCGTTATCTCAATTCCCAGATGATAAAACTGAGACTCAGACTAAAACGGCTTTCTTTTTTTTTTTTTCTTTTTAGCATTTTATTTTATTTTACTGTTAGTTTCAAGTATACAGTGCATTGGTGAGACATTTATATAGTTTATGGAACAATCCCCCCCGATTACTCTATCACGCCTCTGGCTCTACACACAGCCATTACCTTACTGCTGACTGCATTCCCCATGCCGTGCTCCCCATCCATGTGACCACCTATCAACTACTAATTTGTGCTTCTTTAACCCTTCATCCATTTCTCCCAGCCTCCCAACCCTCCTTCCCTCTGGCCGTCACCACATTGTTCTCTATATTTCTGCGTTTGTTTTCGATTAGTTTGGTTTTTTTTTCCCCTTAGATTCTGCATATAAGTGATATCAGATGGTATTTATCTTTCTCTGTCTGACTTATTTTGCTCAGCATAATAACCTCTAGGTCCATCCACGTTGTTACAAATGGTAGGATTTCATTTTCTTTACGGCTGAGTAACTCCCAAAGTTTACACACATGTACCAAGTCTCAACACATTGCTTTTTCAGATAAACCAGATCCCCCATTAAGGAAGAGCAACTTTCCTTGATCTTATTAGAAAAATATGAAATACAGTTTTTCGAGGAATAGAGACCATTGCTTAAAAAAACGTGACAGATGTAAAATTAAAATTTCTCAGTTTTTTGTTGTTGTTGTTATTACCAGTTAAGAGAGAGAGAGCAGAGCAGGGGAAGGGAGACAGACAGATGTGATGAGAGCAACTATGAGGAAACGAAAGTCTCAGAAAAGAGAGTGTCCTAGTGAGAAATGGATAAGAGAAGAAGAGATGTATCGAAAAAGAAATGAAGAGAAACAGAAAGTGAGATACTCTGAGATGCTTGTTATAGCAGCATCGATAAATAATAGGTGTGGGTATAGGTGTGGATGCAGGTGGATATACATATAATAATGGATATAAATAGAGATTATATATATATATGCAGATATAGATGGATATAGAATATAGATACAGATGATATAGGTGACATAGACATACATGAGTGACCATACAACTGGGGATGCCCCGGAAGCTGCTGGTTTATGAGTATTGTTCTGACATATTTACTGATACCTCTCAGAGAATTCTGCTTTGGATTATACAAGATAACTCTATTTACATATCACACTACCGAAGTTTAGAAAATCCTTTCAAGACATTAGATTTCATTTAATTTTGACAACTGTCCTCTTAGGTAGTTAAGGCACATAGAGGAATCTCCTTTTCGTGGAAAAAGCTCGGGTTCAGAAGGACTGGGTTCTCCATGTCCTATGGCTCGTCACATCACTGTTTGCACCACACCTTCAGACTCTAAGGCCTTGGTCCTTTTGGCTCTGTCATGGAGTTTAATCCATACTATATCCCTCGATATTCTATAAGGATCCCCAGCCCTACCAATGTGTTACCGCTCAGCTCATCTTCACCTGTCCCTACCGTACCCTCCCCACTCAACATCCTTAGAGATGGCCTGATCGGCCTGGTTAATCATGTGCTTCTTTCAGAAGCTCTCCTTGGCCATACCCGGCATCTTTCCACCCAACCTTTATTGCGAGTACTCTAAATGCTGATGATACCAGGAAATGAGTGAGACAAGTGCTTGCCTTCAAGGATCTTAGAGTGTGGCAGAAGTAATAAGTAAAATAATAGAATATGCTTTATATACAGTGGAAGTCCCCAGGGAGGAATTAATTTAATCCATTGGAAGCAGAGAGGGCTAGTCAAGGAAGCATCCGTAGCTGAGGGCCTCACGCTGCAGAGAGTCCAGCCACGATTCTCAAGCGATGTCTCTTTTAACCTCTATAGAGACACATAACATGTATACCAATAAGAGAATAGAGAGTATTATGTGTTACCACTTTTCCTTTTTTGAGTTAAATGGAGTAAAAACATGCATGTTTGTGGGGGTGGGGAGAGTTAATGCAAAAATAATATGCCTCATTAAATTTGGGGCTTTGGGTTTTGTAGATTGAAGAAAAAATTAAAACATGCATGAAATAAATATTAAAACACTAGCTGTCAAGATAGATGATTATAATGAGGCAAATCGAATGGAGTCTGGGGATGGGAATTGGGGTGGGGGTGGGAGAGGAGACTGGGGGTCATTTCCAAACCACATGCCCTGATTTTCCAAGTTCCAAGTTTCAGAGGCTTTTATTTTTCTTTTTTAACTTGCGCTGGCTTTCTGGCCACTGTCACTTCTTGAGTCTACAAAAGTCGCCCTGCGCGTGTATTGGACGAGACACACTGTTCTGTTATTCCACCAGCAATTCCCACAGCGGATAATTAAACAAGGTCACTCTCTTCATAAAGCAGAAAGATTCAGTTCTGAAACCTGAATAGTGGAGACGAGTAATGAGACGTGGAAATTTCCCCTTTGTTCTCCAGCATGGACTTAGCCCCAACTTGGATGGCGTGTGGCCATTGCGATCTGCCAGTCAAGTCAGTAGTCAATGTGAAATGGGTCTTCAGCTCATCTGTCTCCAGAAAAGAATAATCTGAAAAAAAAAA
>NW_011888862.1:2118287-2168103 GCF_000151845.1 Pteropus vampyrus
GTCAAGATAGATGATTATAATGAGGCAAATCGAATGGAGTCTGGGGATGGGAATTGGGGTGGGGGTGGGAGAGGAGACTGGGGGTCATTTCCAAACCACATGCCCTGATTTTCCAAGTTCCAAGTTTCAGAGGCTTTTATTTTTCTTTTTTAACTTGCGCTGGCTTTCTGGCCACTGTCACTTCTTGAGTCTACAAAAGTCGCCCTGCGCGTGTATTGGACGAGACACACTGTTCTGTTATTCCACCAGCAATTCCCACAGCGGATAATTAAACAAGGTCACTCTCTTCATAAAGCAGAAAGATTCAGTTCTGAAACCTGAATAGTGGAGACGAGTAATGAGACGTGGAAATTTCCCCTTTGTTCTCCAGCATGGACTTAGCCCCAACTTGGATGGCGTGTGGCCATTGCGATCTGCCAGTCAAGTCAGTAGTCAATGTGAAATGGGTCTTCAGCTCATCTGTCTCCAGAAAAGAATAATCTGAAAAAAAAAAATGCATGCGGTTTGTATTTTGGCCAACCTCCCTTTTTTATTAACCACAGCAGAAGCCAGTCAAGTCGGTGTGACGGGATTCTGTCATCGTGGGAATTAGAAATGGCAAAACCTTACCTCATCCTTACTTGTGAGCCACGAGTTATGCCCTGTAGGCTTTACCCAATCTAATTCAAGTGTCCTAAAGAGGAAAGAATTTATTGAATACCTTTCCACATTATTTAGTAGTTCTAGGGATGGTCTTTGGTATATTTTTTCTTGATTTTTACCCCAAGATTTCCTAAGAAAGTCTGTCAGTCTGTGGGCGAATCCCTTAATCCGTTACTTTGTGCCGATTGCCCTTGAACTTTTCCTCTCTAGAAATTTTTTTAAAAAGTCAAGAAGACTTAAGTTGTAAAGTTGGATAGGGATATTGTGGTTACACTCACCATCCCTGTGATATTTCATATTTGAAGCATACGGCAATTTCCTGCTTTATCAAGCCTACGTTTTTAATACACATTCAACAAAGGACGAATGAATCTGAGCTATTACATGAGTTGTTACCCTTTGCTTCTGGTAATAAAATGCAGAAGGTCTTGGTGGAAATTAAAAGTTGTGCCAATAAAAGAAATGAGAGAGATCTATTTGATGTGGGTTGCTCTGTTATTTTGTGAGGTTTTAAATATCCAGAGTTAAGAACTGGAAATTAGAAAAGAGACAGTTTATTTCACTTTTGTGTTTTTGATGAAGAATTGTCAAATAAAATATATCACTTCCAAGTACACACAATGATTTCTGCATAAAATGCAAATAATTGCCTCATGGCAAGAGCAAATGCCATTTAATTAACAGAGTTCCTTAGGATCCAAGTATCCAGTCAAGAGGAGGAAGGTATATTATAATTTTGGGATTGCAGGAACAAAGTAAACGTGATAGTGTCATTACATGAAATGAAAGGTAATTATGTCGTGTCAATAGGAAAACTCCCAGACTGAACATTAGGAGCTGTTTATTCCCTTTGTTGGAGCAGATTTGTTTTCTTTCAAATTTGACAAAGTACCGATCCGCTGAGTTAATAATCTCTGCTCCTAGCTGGAAGGTAAGTGTGCAGAGCTGATGGAAAGACTTTAAACAGAAAGGCTCTGAAATCACACTGTCATTGCAGATCGAGCTGGGCATGTGGCGCAAAGAGCTGTGCTAGGCAGGCTTCTCCCATATCAGAGGCCATTTCATTTTCCCTGAGCATTCGTTCTTGAAACTTTGCTGGTTTTCATAATCTGGCCATCACCCTAGGACGAGTCCTAGAAACGGCCGGCTTCTTTGTCCGCCGGGCCCAAGTCTCCGACGGGATCGTAATTATCTGAAGTTCCTTGGGCCACTTGACCACAATAAGGTTGGGACATGCACATTTGGGTGGAGCTGTGGACAGCAGGCTAACTGGTCCACAGGGTGGCTCTCTCTTCTCCTGAGCTTTTATGTAGCCCCTAGGGATGGACATGAAGTGGGTCACAAAGTCCATTCGGAATCTCAGGGGCAGCCAACCTGTGACAAGGAGAAGCACCTGGATGAGCAGGTTTCCATCACAGCCTGTAATTGAAATGCGAGCCTGGGGCTGCCGGCCACCCCTGGATTCTTCCGAGTGGCCTTTGGATCTCTTCTTTCTGGGTCGAGCCAGCCCTTGCAGAGAGCAATTTTGATGTCATCGCCCAAAGCTGAGACACAGGCAGGAAATTCTGGCCTGTGCCAAATGCCAAGTGGGGTGTGAGGGTGTTCTGCCAAGTAAATTGGCTGAACTTAAGAGGACGTGGAATCACCTTTGTGGCAGGTGTCTTTTCATTGTCTGCACTGATGCATAAGAGGAAGAGAGAAAAGCAGGTGACAGTGCCTTACTGTGGTCCACCAGGGATTGGGAAACAGCAGGTCCCTGCCAAGTCCTTGTCCTCTCACTCCTCTCAAAGCCTGAAGAGAACCTCGTTATCAATAGCCGATTTCTGAGGAAGAGCCTCTTTGGTCGCGGGGGTCATGAGAGATGGCAGTGCTTTCTGTGCCAGTGGACATTGATCAGCCTATGTCAAGAAAAGTTGTGTCACATAGTCGTAGCCTGGAGTATGCCACTCTGCTGCTCCAGGAGCACGGGCATGGTGATAGCAGTTCAAATTGGGAAGACCTGGAGAGACTCTCAGAGATGGCTGTTTCCAATCTTAAAGGGTGCCGCCGAGTATGTAGGCTCAGCGCCGTCACTTACGGAGCCCCTTATTCTAAAAACAAGGTAGAAGTGTTGATAAAGTCACTAAAATGTTAAGGTTTCCCCTTTCTTCTGTTGTCTGTGAACACGCTATAGTCTTATTTGCTATTCGATGCCATTCAAAGTAAAGAAAAACTAAAATTTTAAACTATCGGTACAGATTTGACCAGTCATCCATATGTTGTGTACTGTGAGTTTTAGATGCAAATCTAAGAGCATTTAGCTCGTATGAGAAATCACTGAATCATACAGTTGTATTTTGTAGCTCATGTATGTATATGTATTTCATTCTCACCAGAGAAGTAGAAATCTGTACAAAACTAACTGTATGGTTTTTATTTCTGTAACTCTATCGACACTTGCTACTCTTGGCTTGTTGATAAGGGAAGAATGAAAAGAATAGGAACTATGGGTTGCCTGTCTTTCCCTTTTCTTCCATGTCATCACTTGCAGTGTAAGTGGATGGCCAATTCAGGGAACTAACATGAGTAGCAAAGGATGTGACAGAATTCCTTAGTCACTCATGTTTCTTATAAGGCCACATTTGTTAAACAGTAATTGGCCCTCAGCCCACACCTCCCATGGGACCTCACCTCTTGAATTTTTAAAAAATCATTTCTTATGTGGCTTCTGTAGCAAAGAGGAAAGATTGGCTCTAGCTATTGACGCCTTCAGAAAGCAATCTCCATGCCCTCTCAAGGAGGGGTTTTCTCACCAAAAGATAGACACTCATCCCCCTGCCTCCAGCTCTTAATTCTCTAAGGCAGTCAGCAACTGCTTTTCCTGTAAAAGGTCACATAGTAAATACTTTAGGCCAGTGGTCCTCAGCCATTTTGGCACAGGGACCGGTACCCCTATGAGAATCTAATGCCTGATGATCTGAGGCGGAGCTGAGGCGGTGATGCCAGCGCTGGGGAGCAGCTGCCAATACAGATGAAGCTTCGCTCCCTCACCCACCGCTCACCTCCTGCTGTGCGGCTCCATTCCTAACAGGCCACAGACCAGTCCACAACCCAGGAGTTCGCCACCCCTGTTTTAGGCTATGGAGGCAATGTGAACTCTGTTGCAATTTAACACAATGCACCTCTGCCATTATAGTGTGAAAGCAGCCATAGGAAATATGTTTAACAAATGGACATGGTTGTGTTTTAATAAAATTTTATCTAAAAAAGCAAACAGGGGGCCAGATGTGGCCCGTGGTCCGTAAGAGTTTACCAAACCTAGCTCTAGAGCATTTTAGCCCATTCTCATATTTTTAATTCACTAACTGATGAACTTTCAAAACCCTCCCATGAAATGGGGAATTGCCATTTATTTTATATATAAAAGAAACTAGGGCAAACATTGGTAAAGTGACTTTTCTGAGCTTGAACTATGAGTCATGCAGGGAACTAAAAATGGGCCTCATCGCCCCATTTTTTTCCTACTTGTTGCCAAAAACCTCTATGGTGTATCTACTGTCAGCAAGCAGTTCCTGCACAGCTCTGACATCCATAACCTATGTCTAAAGGATGCTCTAGGAATAATGCTGTCAGAATCCACCAAAGAAGTAGAACTTTCATTTTGAGAGTGTCCTGACTCCGCCCTTCCTTGTGGGGAGTGCCAGAGGAAGTCTGCAGAACACAGGATTTGTAGCTGCTCCCCACCTCCAACCAGCACCTCAGTGGGAGGGGGATGAAGAGACAGGAAATGACAGCAACACGAAGCCCAGTCACAATGGAATGCCTAAGGCAAGAGCAAATAATTATTAGGGAGATGAAAATTACATAGCAACTTGCTCTCACTAATAATCTACAGAGAAACAGCCCCATTGTACTTTCAAAAAGTTAATTGCGCGTAGCGTTTTGAAGAAATTCTGCTCGTTATCCTTGTGGAAGTTTATATAACTCACATATAAAAGTCCCCAATTCATTTTTGATGACATTCAGTCCTGGGCTGTTCCCTTGGCTTCCATGGCATCATCCTCTGTCTTTTGCTTCAAACTCAGTGGAGGTTCCTTCTCTTGTCTCTTCAGCTGGTTCTTCTCTTTTAGCTCATTTAAACTTCAGTGTATCCACATTATCAGGCATACATTTCTACGCAGAATCCACTAAAAAGCAACAGAATTTATAAATTTACATATGGTGATACCATTCGATTTTGGTACAAAAATCGATGGCGACTCATGACTGTTCTGATATAGTAGATCAACGAAACTCGGTTTGCACTGCCTTGTTCGCTTTAAACAAATGAGCATGGCTATGACCCAGTAAAACTTTGCAGACACTAAAACTTGAAATTTCATGTAATTTTCAAGTATCATGAACTATTATACTTATTTGGATTTTTTGGCAAAATCATCTTAGCTCACAGATGGCTGGTAGGATTTGGCCCATAGGCT
This sequence comes from Pteropus vampyrus, assembly GCF_000151845.1. Classification (NCBI taxonomy): domain Eukaryota; kingdom Metazoa; phylum Chordata; class Mammalia; order Chiroptera; family Pteropodidae; genus Pteropus; species Pteropus vampyrus. The sequence goes on from NW_011888862.1 coordinate 2,123,387, forward strand.
GTGGTTCGCAGATTCCTATTCGAGATAATCTTTCCAAATACCTTTAGCTCAGTGATTATTTTTCTTCATAATTTTACCTAGGTCACCTTCATTCCTCCTTTTTATAATATCTGTAATGAGATGACCCTGAGCTCAGAATCCTCAACCTGTCTTGCAACATGGCATTCAGAAGGTCACGCAATCTCTTTTCATTTTCCCTTGTGCACTTAATTGTCATAATATCTTGGTTTCTATAGAACACTTGGGAAATACAGAACAGTATACCATTAAAGATAATGACACTTTTCCCCTCTACTATTATAAGAAATTGAAGACATGCCTTCACATCTGCAGAAATGATTTATAGAGTTAGGTTAAAACTCTGTCATGTTGCTAAGCAATTGTTCGCCTATTTTTATTCACCTTTAGCAGTGTCTTTTTTTCCGAGCTTAAATATTTAGTTGACTAGAACTGTCCTCAGAATGATATACTTCTAAAAGGCTGTATGTTCCAGTCATTGGTCAGAGTGTCATTATGTAAATGATTGAACTATGTATTCAAAATATGGGTTTAAAGATCTTCAGGATCAGAGGATGACCCTGGGAACAAAGGGATGGGAGATAAAGCTGAGCAATAGGCAGTGGAGGAAGGATAAAGTCAAGGAAGCCTTTTCAGTTCCTACAGGAAGCGAGTTTGTCTGGATCTCTGGAGGAAGATGAAAAGAAAACAGGCTTGGGAGAAGTCGAGTTCATTGGAATAGCTTGGGTCTGTAGGAGGCAATGATCTGTTTTAAAACTGAAATGGGCAACCATGGCATGACTTAGTCAAATGCATTTGGGCAGTCTTTGAATTATAGTCCAAATACCTTTAGCACATGTAATGACTTTTTATTTGTTCACTGTTTGTTTATGACCCACCTAGCCTGTGGGGTTCTTAGGTGAATTACCAAAGGCACCCTATTAGGGCTATTGTGTCCCAACCAGTGGCACCTTTGCGCTATGTTTCAGGGGGTTCAGAACTCTGTGAGAGGGCAAGATTTCAATCCCCATTTGGCTCTTTGGCCAGACTGTTTGCAGTGGTCTGGCTCCGAGGTGGTTCGTGATCAAAGACACCTGATTTGGATAGCAGTGCACTTGAATAGCTAACTGTTCCCAAGATGGAATTTCCAAATAGGGTCAGAGAGCGCTTTAGGGGACAAGGCTATGAAGAAGCCGGTAGAATTCACCTTCATGGGCACCAATACATGTATCAAATAGAGGATTCATTTGTCTAGCTCATCACAAAACTAAATTGTCCTAACACTGACAGGTTAAAATGATAAACTCTAGAATTTAATTATAGCAATTGCTTTAATGGCACTATTTCCAAATGCCTAGTGTATAGTTCCCTCCTCTTTATACTCTTGAGCTACTGTCATGAGGCACACTCAGGATTAAAGAAGGAGGGTTAGGTTAGCTTTGCTCCTCCATTCAGAGAAGTTCCATGATGCTTTTATTGTTTATCTGTTTTCTCTAAGGACTATGTTGTTGTTTCTTTACCTTTCTTTTGTTTTCTAAATTGAAGGACTATCATGTGGCAAACTGTCTGCTGACATAGTTTTGGGCTTTAAATATGTCTTCAAATAGCAGCCCCTTCCCAAAATATCTTCCTATCTGATTCCCTTTTAATGTGCAGTTTATAATCTGCTGAGGATCAGAAAACCAGCTGACGGGGGTTGTTAAAATTATGTATAAGCTAAAATCTAATAGGCTCTAAGGAAGAGTCTCATGGGCTCTCATGAAACAAATGAGGTTTATTGCTCATGTTGCGTGCTATGTCCTAGAGCTGCTCACACACTCTTTTGGTTCAGGTTACCCGTGTTCTTGCCAACACTTGATTATTGTATTCCATATGGTCGCATTTATAGAAAAGTGACCTCCAAATTATGCTGTGGTGGAGAGGTTTTATTACCTATAGAATAGAAGCAAAAGTGCAGGAAAATCTGGTGTTTAGGAGTGTGAGCTCTGGAGCTAGGCTTCCTGGAGTCAAATCTTCTGTATCTCTTCCCAGTCCTATGACGGGGGACAAGGTGCATAACCTTTCTGTGTCTTCTTTTACTCATCAGTAAAATGGGCATAATAGTAGCACCTACTCCATCGAATCGTGAGAAGGTTAAATCACTTCATGTGATGTGCTAAGAACAGGAAGTACTCTAGTGCTAACTGAATTATTATTTTTGGGGGGGAGGGGAGAAAAGGAGCAGTAGAACAAGTGAGGAGGGAGGCTCTCCAAGTAGACTTGAAGTTAAATGTCATCAGTGAGACTGGGTTTCTTGAAATAGCTGTGTGCTTACCCACCCTGACACCTGTTGCTTTAAAATATACAAAGCTCTAGGTATGGCAGTGTATTAGTCAGGTGTGTTAGTTAGGGTTCTATGGAGAAACAAAACCAATAGCATATGTATAGAGAGCAGGATTTATTATGAGGGATTGGCTCATGGGATTATGGAGGCTGAGAATTCCCGTGATCTGTTCTCTGTAAACTGGAGACCCGGGAAAGCCAGTGGTGTAGTTTTAGTTCAAACGCAAAGGCCTGAGAACCAGGAGAGCTAATGTTGTAAGTAACAGTCTGAGGATGAAGGCCTGAAAACCAAGAGAACCAATGTCAGAGGATCAGAGAAGAAATGCATATTCCAGCTCAAACAGAGCAAATTTATACTTTCTCCTATTCTATTCAGTCCCTGAATCAGATGGGTGATGCCCAGCTGCATTGGTGAGGGTGATTTTCTTTACTCAGTCTACCAATTCAAATGCTAAGCTCTCTGAAAACACCTTCACAGACACACCCAGAAATAATGTTCTACCAGCTATCTGGGTATCCCTTATCTCAGTCAATTTGACACAAAACAAACAGAGCTGAGGGGAGAAATGGACAGCAATGCATGATTGTAGGGGACTACAGTGCCCAGCTTTCATCAGTTAATAGATCATCCAGACAGGATCAATGGAGAAACCGTGGACTTGAATAACACTGCGGACCAACTGGACCTAGCAGACATGTGCAGAGTGTTTCATTCAACAGGATCCGAGTATTTGTTCTTCTTGAGCATACGTGGAGAATTCCCTGGGTTGGATCACGTGTCAGGCTGTGGGACAGGTCTTGACAAATTTAAGAAGATTGAAATCACATCGAATGTCTTTTCCAACCTCAATGGTATGAAATCAGTAACGGGAAGAAAATGGAAAAATACACAAATGTATAGAAATTGGAAGGCATGCTCCTGGGCAACCAGTGACCCGGAGAGTAAATCCAGAAGGAAATCGGGAGAATACCTTGAGAGAAGCAGAAGTGGAAACACAAACATGCCAGAACTTGTGAGATGCAGCAAGGGCAGTTTTAAGTGGGAAGTTTATAAATGCCTATATTAAGTAAAAAGAAAGGTTTCAAATAGATAACCTAACTTTGCACTACATGGAAATAGAAGAAGAAGAATGGTCTGGACCCAAAGTTGGCAGAGGAAGGTAAAGAATAAAAGTTAGAGCAGAAATAAATGAAACAGAGACTAGAGAGACAATAGAGAGGACTGATGAAGCTGGGAGTTCGTTCTTTGAAAAGAATGGCAGAATTAACAAACCTTTAGCTAACCTAATCAATAAAAAGAAAACAGACCTAAATGAATAAAATTATAAGTGAATGATGGGACATTCCTGGTGATACCACAGAGGTGCAGAGGCTCATAAGAAACTACTATCGACGTTTATATGCCAGCGAATTGGATGACCTAGAAGATGTGGATGGATTCCTGGAAACCTAGAACCTGCCAAGACAATCATGAAGAAATAGAAAATCTGAACAGAGCAATAATGAGTAAGGAGGTCGGAGCAGTAGAAAAGCCCAGGACCAGATGGCTTCTTTGGTGAATTCTACCAAACATTTAAAGAATTATTGCCAATCCGTCTCAAACTCTTCCCAAAAATTGAAGAGGAAGGAACACTTCCAAACTCATTTTACAAGGCCATCATTACTCTCATACCAAAGCCAGATAAGGACACTATAAGAAAAACAATTGCTAGGCCCATGTCCATGATGAATATAGATGCAAAAATCCTCAACAAAATACCTGCAAATCCAATTCAACAGTACACCAAGTAACAAAATTAATATACAAAAACCAGTTGCATTTCTATTCACTAACAATTAACTATCTGAAAAATAAATTAAGAAAATAATCCCACTTAAGCATGTTAAAGAAATCACACACCATTATCAAGTGGTATTTATCCCTGGATGCAAGGATAGTTCGACATACACAAATCAATAAATATGATTATCTTGATAGATGAAGAAAAAGCATTTGACATTATCAATATCTTTTCATGATAAAAACTCTCAACAAATTAAGTATAGAAAGAATATACCTCAATACAATAAAGATCATCTATGACAAACCTACAGCTAACCTCATACTCAATATTGAAAAGCCGGAAGATTTTCTCTAAGATATGGAACAAGACCAAGGTTTCACCACTCCTGTTCTACATAATACTGGAAGGTCTAGCCAGAGCAATTAGGAAAAAGAAATAAAAGGTATCCAAGTTAGAAAGAATGAAGTTAATTTGTCTCTGTTTGCATATGAGAAGATCTTACCTATAGAAAGCCGTAAGACTCCACAAAAAAACTGTTGAATAAACAAATTCGCTAAAGTTGTAGGATACAAAATCAATATACAAAAATCAGCTTCATTTGCATATACTAACAAAGAACTATCCGAAAAAGAAATTATAAATATAATCCTATTTACAATATCATCAAAAGGAATAAAATACTTAGAAATAAATTTTACCAAGGAGGTAAAAAAATTCTGTACAGTAAAAGCTATAGGACATTGATTAAAGAAATAGAGGAAAACACAAATATATGGAAAGGTACCCCCTGTCCATGGATTGGAAGAATTCATATTGTTTAAAATGTCCGTACTACCCAAAGCAATCTATAGATTCAGCGCAATCCCTATCAAAATTTCAATGACATTTTTCACAGTAAATAGAAAAACAGTTCTAAAATTATGTGAAGCTATAAAAGACTCCAAATCAGTGTTGAGAAAGAAGGACAAAGCTAGAGGCATCACACTTCCTGATTTCAAAGTATATTACAAAGTTATAATAATCAAAGCGGCATGACACTGGCATAAAAACAGACCCATAAACCAATGGAACAGAATAGAGAGTCCAGAAATAAATCCAGGTATGTATGGTCAACTAATCCTTGAGAAGGGCTACAAGAATATACAATAGAGAAAAGGTAGTCTCTTTAATAAATGGTACTGGGATAACCGATATCCTTATGCAAAAGAATGAAATTGGACCCTTACACCATACACAAATATTAACTCAAAATAAATTAAATACTTAAATGTAAGACCTGAAACCATAATATTTCTAGACAAAAACTGAGAGGGTAAAACTCCTTGACATTGCTCTTGGCAATGATTTTTTTGGTTATGACATCAAAAGCACAGACGACAATGGAAAACAGTATGAAGGTTCCTTAAAACATTAAAAATAGAACACTATATGACTCAGCAATGCCACTTCTGTGTATACATCTAAAGGAAATTAAATCAGGATCTTTAAGAGATATCTGCACTCCTATATGCACTGCAGCGTCATTCACGATGGCCAAGACTTGGAGACATCTTAAGTATCCATCGACAGAAAAACGAATAAGGAAGATGTGTGTGTGTGCGTGTTTATGTGTGTGTGTGCAGTGAAATATTATTCAGCCATAATAAAGAAGGAAATTTTGCCATTTGCAACCACATGGATAAAACTGAAGAACATTATTCTAAATGAAGTAAGCCAAAGAAAGGCAAATACTGTATGATCTCACACGTAGAATCTAAAAAATCAAACTCATAAAAATAGAGACTAGAATGATGGTTGCCAGGGGAATGAGGATTGGAGACATGGGGAGTTGTTGGTCAAAGTTGACAAACTTTTGGTTATAAGATGAATAAGTTCTGGGGATCTAATGTATAGCATGATGACTGTACTTAATAATACTGTATTGTATACTTGAAATTTGTTAAGAGAGTAGATCTTATGTGTTCTCATCACCATTTGAGTTGATGGATGTGTTAATTAACTTGATTGTGATAGTTTCACAATATATATGGTTATCAAATCATGTTATTCATCTTTTTAAAAAAAATCTTTTTGAAAAAGGAAATGTATTTAAAAAAAAAAAACTTGCATTGAGAAATGGAGCCAACCACACTAGAATCTAAATGACTAAGGAGCCAGTGTACTACTCTTCCCAGGGGTATTTGTATTTTCTTAAAAGGTACAGTGCCTTTAACCAGATAACTAAATCTCATAGTAAATGTACTGATATCAAAGACCCTACCACCAACTCTCACTTTCCTGCTCACTCACCAACCCACATTCCTATAAATATACATGCGTTCCTACCCCTGCTTGCCCACTTCGGTCCCATCACAGTGAAAGAGGAGGCCCTCTTTTGTCAGCCAGTGGTTCTTTGATCTCCAGATCCAAATCCTGCTACCTCATTTGAAACCTCGTTTCCTCTATCATCATGCCATGTCTTTGCTATATATTCAAATTCTGTGACCCAGGCACTTTGACATCAGTATTTAAACACGAACAAGTTATTAATACATTTAAAATTTTGTTAATTTAAAAAAAACACAGTTTTTGCCCTTACAACCCAGTTTGTACCTATAAATTTACTTTCTCCTTCTCTATGTAAGCCAAATTATTGGAGTCATGGCGTTCCTTTGCTGTCTCTTCTTCCACTCCTCCCTTTCTACTGAACTCACTAGATCCTGGCCTGCCTCAACTCCCCCAGTGAGAGCTTCACCAAGGTGTTTAGTGTCATGGCCACTTTTAAATGAATGACTTAATTTTTATTGGAAAAGTCAACTGTAATATAGAAATGATGGTAACAGTGGATTTGATACAGCAGTGACAAAGAATGCGCTAGAGGTACAAGTTTCATCATTTCAACATTGATGTATCTCAGCTATAATGGTGAATAAAAAAATAGATTGCTAAAGAATGTCTATGATACAATGCCATCTTTAGAAACCTTAAAAATATGCAAAATATATACTGGGTATGGATATATACACTTGAATAGATGTCTTTATTTTTCTTTATTAAGGTATAACTTCCATACCATAGAATTCACTTGTTTTGAGTATACAATTCAATTCCTTTCAGTAAATTTATAGTTGTATAGCTGTCACCACAGTCTAGTTTTAAAACTTTATCACTCTCAAAATAATTTTGTACCCATTTGATCTCACCCTAACCCCAGGTGTCCACGAATCTGCTTTCTGTCTCTATGGATTTGCTTACTCTGCATATAACATATAAATGGAATCATGCAATATATGGTCTATTGTGAATGGCTTATTTCATTAGCATAATATTTTCAAGTTTCATTCATATTGTAGCATGTATCAATACTTCATTCTTTTTTTATGGCCGAATACCATTCCACTGTATGGATATATCGCATTTTTCATTCGTTCATCAGATGATGGCCATTCGAGTTGTTTTCACTGCTTAAACATTTATGTAAAAATCTTTGCATGCAAACTCATGATTTTATTTCTCTTGGGTCGATACCTAGGAGTGGAATTGCCAGTTCATATGGTAACTCTGTTTAACTTTTTAAAGAAACTGTCAATTGTTTCTCATTTTACATTCCCTCCAGCAATAAGCGAGTGTTCCAATTTCTCCACATCCTCACCTATACCTGTGATTGTCTTGATTATAGCCATCCTAGTGAGTGCGAAGTGCTATCTCACTGGTTTTGATTTGCATTTTCCTGATGACTGATGTTATTGAGGGTCTTTCAGTATGCCTATGGACCATTTGTATACCTTCTCTGAAAAAATATCTATTCAAATCTTTTGCCCACTTTTAAATGAGGTCATTTATCTTTTTTATTAATAAGTTGTAAAAGTTCTTTATATGTTCTGGATGAAACGTCTCTTTTTATTTCCTGAAACATTTTGTAATAAATTTTTTCTCAGTCTAAGAGTGCTACAGGGGAGGTAATTTAAAGTTTGAGGGCTTTCAAAGTGCCTCCTTGCAGAAGCATCACTGATTAGCAATTCCCACAAGCATATAGCCCTGTGCAGGCTCCCCGGTGAGTTAGTTCCCTTGGTGTGACCAATTCATCAAAGTGTACTTTGTCTGTGTCAGTCTTTCAACAGCAAGAGCTAGGTCTGACATTCCCATCATCTGAGCTGCATTTTCATTTTAAGCACCTTCAGTCCTCATGTTTGCTCCTGAAATCTAGAGCAGCCAGAGTGACTGACAGGAGCCTATAATGAGATCCCTTTTGCTGCATTATTCTTAATGCATGCACAGGTTTGCCTCTTCATTCAGAAAGAGCTCCTTGGGGCAGGCTGCGTTGTTAGCAGTTCTGTTGAGGAGCGCAGAAACTGCTGATTCGAGAGAAGTCCATTTCTAAAGGACTTGAGAGTAATCCTAATGTCAGTTCCGCTCATCACAGGTCTGCTCCCGATCTTTTTCCCTCTGCCCTCCAGTGCCAACCTTCATAACACATTCTCTAAATCTTCCTCTTACATGAGCAGCAGCCATCTGGTGGTCAAGTGAGCATTAAAAGTGTCTTTGACAGCAGCGTGGAAATTGTAACTCATGAAGCACCTTGTGTTTTTAAGAGAGATAATTGATGGATGACAACGGAAAGATTTCACATTTCTAAAAGGAAGCTATCATATGAGAAAACAGTCCGATTTTCCACTAAGCCAAAAAGCTTTCTTATGCTTTAAAAAATACCGTTATCTTGTATATCAGCATACATATCATCAAGAGGAATTACTCACAGTTGGCACTTGATAAATTTTTTCTTTCACAACACATTTGGTTGTAAATGCTGTTCCTGAAATTCCCAGGAGTGTCAGTCCTAGAATTAGAAGTCAAAAAATAAGGAAGAATACTTTTTCTTATCTACAATCTGCCTTCATCTGTTACAGCCAGTCAACTTCATGTGTTATCATATAACCAAGATCAAATTTTAGAAAGCTGGAAAAAATAGTCAAGCAATCATTTTTGTCTTTTAAATCGTAAATGCATAATCGGTACATCTCTTGAGGGATAAATTTTGGTTGAGTAACTGCGATGGTCCCACATACCTCATGGTGCTTAATTAAAGCTATTACTGACTTTTCGCTTGCAGGAAAATGACATGCTAGTGACATCTTCCTGGCTGAGTCCTCCCCTGGAGAACTCAGTAAAGGTGTTCCCACTTATGTCACCTGGTATTTAGCATCATTTCTTTTTACATTAATTTGCATTTCTGTTTATTTTCTTGGCACTGCTTCTGTTATTGTAAATGCTCCTTGTTAATTCTTTGGGCTTAGGGCTTGCAACATTAACTAACCCTTGCCCAACATCAGCGATCTGAATTATAGTTTGTTTTTTGTCTTTCTTCTTTGCGAAGCTCAAGCAAATCACCATCCTTGGAATCTGGGTGTTTTTTTTTGGGGGGGGGGCGTGTTTTTTTGTTTTTTTTGTTTGTTTGTTTGTTTGTTTGTTTTTATGTTGGTCGGTTGGTTGATTTTGCATTACATTTCCGAGATGTCTTCCACTCAAGAGAAATATCCTTCTCTCATTTTAACCATCTTAACCATCTGTATGGCAATCAGATGTAGACAAAAGTCTAATTGGCATTGGGTCAATATACCTGAAATGCCGATGCAAAAGTTAGTTCCTAACTGTCTGGAACTCGGCCACCACAATGCATATGCTATCTTCATTTATTTTACTAGTAAAACTCTTACAGAGCCAAGATGCCATGATTGGAATTTTTTCCTAAGGTGTTAGATGATGCTTCTCAGATTTCCATTCCAATGAGATTATAAAGCATAAGAAGTCTCTTTGGCTTAGTGGGAAAATCAAAATGTTTTCTCATGGTATAACTTCTGGTATTTTAAAACCTTTGTGTTGTGACCCATCAACCTATTAGTCAATAGTAGTTTATTGGACAATTGCCATATGCCGAATGATGTGTTAGGTACCTTGAGAAATAGGAAAAAATACAAAATGTTGCCCTGTTGTCAAGGAGCTTAAATTTATTCATCTATCCATTTATTCATTGAACGAATGTTTACTAAACATCCAGTATGTGCCAGACACATAATCTAGTTGGGGCAAAATAAGCATAACAAGTATATCTAGGAGCTGTGCAGTTGTAGATCAGAGATAGGACAAAACCTCTAGGAGGAAGTAGCTGGCAGAGCTAAGATATCTCATCTCCCTCACGGAAGTCAATTTTCTCGTGGTTGCTTTCACTTCTGATACGATTGCAAAGGCTCCATGACCTGACTCAGCCTGCACTGGGCTAGTCACATTAGAAACACTTGTCTCAGTGAGAAGAAAGCAACGTTATTAAGTGGAAGACTCCTCTTTAAAAGTATCTTAACCTTTGTTCCAACTAGTATTCTTTACAGCATTGATATAATGTGTGTAAAAATAAAGCATCAGGAGTTCTTAAATAAATCTCACCTTAAAAAGACTCTTTTTCATACTCAGGTTTAACCCAGTGTCCAGGATCACCCATAACTACTCTTAAGTCATTATTATTTGCCAACCCACCCAAATTGGTTCTCCATTGTATTAGTTACCTATTGGCACAATAGCAAATTAAACCAAAACTTAGTGGCTTAAAACAACACATTTATTATCTCACGGTTTCCGAGGGTCAGGTGTTTGGACATGACTAAAGTGGGTTCTCTGCCCTAGAGTGTCTCCCAAGGCTACTATCAAAGGGTTGGGTGGGGCTGGTTGTCTCATTTGAAAGTTAGACCAGGGATGGATTCCGTTTCTGCAGGTTTGATGGACTGAGGGTCTCAGGCTGTCGGCCTGAAGCTGCCCTTATTTTCTTGCCGTGTTCACCTCTCTAGCAGAGCTGCTCACTTCATCAAGACACGCATTCCAAGAAGGCCTTAGAGACAGTGTGCTTGCAAGATGGAAATCATAATTTTTACAACCTAATCACAAAAGTAGTATCTTCTCAAGGTTGCCACGTTCTGTTGGCGAGAAGCAAGTTACTCAAAGGGAAGAGATTGCACAAGGCAGTGAATACCAGGTGGAGATCACTGGGGACCATCTTAGAAAGTGGATGCATAATTATTTTATTCAGCATTTATCAGTTATCCAACATGCTGTCACTAGGGTACAACTTTGATAATAAGTGGCCCTTGTCCTGAAGGTGCTCACAGTCAGCTTGGGAGCTTGAGTACCTAAACTGCAAACTAATTTAGCGTGGAAAATCTTATAGTAGAATCAGATTCAAAACCCAATGAGAATATGGGTGAAAACGAATGTCTTCGTTCATGATGGAACAGCCAATGGGAATGCCATTCTCCCTCACAGTTAAAAATAAACATAATGTCACTTCTACTATGGAACTTTCTCTGATACTCCTTTCTCCCCCCCACTAAATTCCCAGAAAGGTGACATTTGATATGGTTCTTGACAAATAAAGTAAGGAGGTATGGCTTTCTAAGTGTATAATGAAAAGCATTGAGATATGATATAGTGCGACACATTCCAGGAACCGTGGAAGTACAATATAGCTAGAATGTTGGAGATGTCATCAGGGATAGGGAATTGTGATGGCAGGAAACAAGTCCAAAAAGATGAATTGGGGTCATGTTAGAAAAAGGAACTTGAATGCTATACTACAGAGCTTGGGCTTTACTATATAGAAAGCAGAGGGCCGCCGAAGGTCTCTAATTAGTAGAATAATGTGGTCAGATACATGCCTTTGAAAGGAACCGTGGAATCAGAATAAAGAATTTGCTGGAGATACTAGATAGGAGGCTGAGATAATATTCCAAGGAGTGCTGATAATGATGAAAAATAAGATAGAAGAAAAAGAAGTCCATGGAGATGGAAAGTTCAAAGTCAGAAGATGTTTTGGGACAGGAATTGACAGGATTATCAGATTCAGGCAAGAGTTATGAGAAATAGGGGAGGGATATAGAAAAGCCATGGATTTATCCAGAATTTTAATCTCAAGAGAATAAAAGCTTCTTTATTTTTATTTTTATTTTTTACGCCTACAGCACCTGGTCTTCCTAGGTGGTCTCCCATTCAAGTACTAACCAGGCTCGACCCAGCTTAGCTTCCGAGATCAGACGAGATCAGGCTTGTTCAGGGTAGCATGGCTATAGACTAAAAGCTTCTTAAAAGAGTAAGCATATCTTATTTGACTTAGGAGTGTCAATATTTTAATGGTTCCTGGTACTTGATGGTTGACACTTGATGTGTTGACAGGTGGGTGGGTGAGTGGATGAGTGGGTGGGTGGGTGGATGGATGGATGGATGGATGGATGGATGGATGGATGGATGGATGGATTGTGGATGGGTAGGTGGGTGTGTGGATAGATGGGTAGGTGGGTGGATGGATGGATGGATGGATGGATGGATGGATGGATGGATGGATTCTGGATGGATGGGTGGGTGGACAGATGGATGTATGGATGGTGTTATTAAACATTCAAGGGAATACAGGAGAGAAATCAGTTTTAGAGATAGACTAGGTAATGGGTAGAAGGAGGTACTAAGACCCTCAGATAGGTAAGGTAACAGTGGAAAGAATTAGGAAACCAAAGAGAAAATTAACCCAGGTTTATTCTTTATGGTAATCCATGGCTTTGATCATTTTCACCAGCAATTTGCACTCCATCTGCTTCGAGAAATTTTAAGAGTAGTTTCTTTAGAGAACAAAACTCTGTGCAAATCATATCGACATTTTAGAAACCTATTATATTTCTCAGCACTTTATTCTAAAACATTATGTAAGACAACTCTCAGTCTGACCACTGAAGCCATTTAGCATCCCTTCAGTTTTAGTAAGGGACATGGGAACGTTGAAAAATTGTCCCAGAATCTCAAATAAAAAAGTTTTTTTCTTTCACATCCTACACTAACCTCACCTTTAACTTTCTATCAATGGTACAACCGTACTTCTTGGCAATTCTCAGATTTCTTGGATATCAGATTTTCTGAATCAGTTTCTCAAATTTAAAGTGTGCCATCTGGAGATCTAGTTATAATAACATGGATTTTGATTTTGAAGTCTGTGGTTGGGCCTGAGAGTCTCTATGTCTAACTAGCTTTCAGGCTGTTCCGATCCTGCTGATCCGTGGTCCACACTTGGAATGGCAAGGATGTTAAGGTGTCATTCCATATTGGTGACTTGGCTGATATCACTGTTGTCGTTGATGCAGTCAGGTTGTTAGCTACCTGTCAATCCAAAATTTCATTTCCCTCCCACCCTTGTCCATAACCTCCCTGGGTGATTTTTTGTTATATTTCCCTTCCTCGATGCTCTCAGCTTCTCCAACGTCATGGTAATATGCGAGGATGGCGCCACTATACTGTCCATTCCCTCCTTTGGATCCCTAATGAAGCTTTCAACACTGACCTTCCTACCACTCACTCCCTTCTGCTTTTTCTCTCCGTTCCTTAACCTTTTGCTTTGTTTGCAGGCCTTAGATTTATTCTTTAGTTTCTTGTTCCTTAAAGTCTTCAAACATCCACAAACAGATTAAGGTTCAGAGGTCAGGGATCGAGTTCATTTTTTGAGGAAGAATTTCGGATCTGATCATTTTTGCAGTGTTTGGGAGATCAGCAATGTGTTTAACAAAACAAATGAGAAAAACAGTTGGCCTGGGTCACTGGGGAATGTTGTCTTAGCTGGAAACAAGGCAGCCTAATTCTCAACCCTTCTGCTAAACAATTGCATGACCTTGAGGAAATCACTCACCCTGTCTTAGCCAACGAACATTTTGTCAGCTGTAAAATAGTACATTAAATTTAAATGATCTCTATAGCCTATTAAAATTAATTAGGTAGAGGCTGACATAGCCTCATGTCTTCATTATTTGTCTGAACTAGAAGAGAGGTTCCTAACATTGAAGTCCATGGATCTCTGAGAACTCTGTGGATGGAATTCAGAGTCCCCAAACCTTGATGTGGTGGGCGGGTATGGAATTACATTTTTACTTTCACTTACCTCTGACTGTGAGCATTTTCTGAGTGTTTTTATCATGAAAGGGCATATTATTCCGGCATCAGGGCCAAAGCATAAGTTACATCGAAAGTCCCTCTGGATGATGTGTGCCTTAGGACAGTCCCAGTAAACGACATACAAAAAGGATACCCCTCCCCTCACCTGAGATTTCCAAAATTAATTCAAATTGGCATGGCTCCCTTTGAAACTATGTAGCAAATGTTGCCAGGTGGAGGAATGGGCTCCGTATGCCATTTTAATGAGCCCACAAGACTGTGGCCTAAGCTCCAGCCTCCCATAATGCGGCTGAGTTTAGAAAGAGCAAGATAGCAACATTACATGGTGAACTGCAAGGAGACAGGCAGGGAGGAGGGGAAGATAGCATGGAGTAATTTCTCTGCGCTTCAGTGCATAGGCCAACCCTTTATTAAAGTATTCTTTCCGGTTTAGGGATCCTCAGCTTAAGGGAAATTTGAAAAACTGAACACACGAGTCCCAGTCAGTGGCACATCTTAAAAGCAGGAATGAAAACTCCCTAATTATCAGTTAGCTACTTGACTTATTTTGATTGTGCAACAGTTATCTGTTCTACTCAGAACCCCTGCTAATAACAGCTGGGCAAAAGGTGACTGGAGAAAGGTGCCATTGAAAGCCATCATTTTGAGCTTCAGTTTCAAAATGTCGATGAAAGAGTTGGCCAAATTTTGGCATATCATTTCCTAATGAATTTTAATTTTATGGTAGCCATCATTTAGGGAACTATATTGCATTCCAAATTGTGAGAGTTTTATTTCTTGCCAACTGCCTTTATTCCTGGTTTCTCTGTAGCCCACGGGCAGCTCTATTGCAGTCTGTGCTTATGACCAGAATATTTTCCAATTATTGGTTTGAAAGCCAGAAATTGGAACACAGAATGTACTTTTCCATAGATATAATGTTACAACTATAGGCAAAATTCCAGGCTAGACCACATAAGCTACTCGATTAACATATAATTTAGCTGACACTGGGAATTTTTCCATATTTTTCCCATGTGACAAATATTATGATTCATTAATTTCAACTCTGCTACACCAGCGGCACAAGTGGCAGATGAGTCCACCCAGCAGGCACCATGGAGCTGGGTCTCGCTGAGCCTTTACCTACCACTGACCATGTCCTCTACTGAAATACTGGTACTTGTATGATTGTGGTGGGGTTTACATGTAAATATGACAACAAGAGCAATAATAAAAACAGTTCGTATTTATTCAGTGTTTAGTATATGTCCTTCATGGATCAAGTCACCCTCGCAACAATCCTGCCGAGTGGTGCTGCTTTCCCATTTCATAGGTGAGAAACTGAGGTGCAGAGATGTCAAGTGACTTGCCCAGCCAAGGTCATAGAGCTTGCAAATGGCCCAACCAGTTCAAACCCAAGCAGTCTGGCTCCAGAAGCCATACTCTTCTTCACTATAGTGCAGGGAAAAGCAAATTACAGCCCACTGCCTGTTACTATATGGTACGCAAGCTAAGAATGGTTGTGCCATTTTTAAAGGGTTGGTAGGAGTTGAAGAAGAATATTTTGTGACATGTGAAAATGATATGAAATTTAAGTTCTGGTATCCATAAATAAAGTCTTACTGGAACACAGCCACATTTATTCATATGCATATTATCTAGAGCTACTTTGGGGACAGAATGGCAGAGCTGAGCAGTTGTGACCCTATGGCCCACAAGGCTTAAAAATTCTTACTATCTGGTCCTTTTCAGCAACTTTGCCAGTCTCTGCTGTAGTGCATGAAAAGCTGTCAGGCCCAATGTCTACTTTATTATAAATCCTCAATAAATGTTGGCATTTGGAAAAACAAATTTGTCTCCTCCTAGTGCTGGAGCTGGTGCTAGTGCTATAACTCCAGACTTTCTTCTGCAAAGTCGAGGTTCTCCCATGCCAGACAGCCCAGTCCCCAATTTCAGGACCCCTGTGACAGCATCTGCTTGTAAGCCCCCTACCCCCACTGCCTCAAGGTCAGGGCTCCATCAAAGGCTATGTCTGGAGGCTTTGCTTATACTTGTGGAGGCCAGACTGGCAGCACTCCCCGAGGCATTCAGTAGCGGCAGATCGGGAGTGACTGCTCCAGGTGGACAAGCAGCATCTCCTGGGGAGCTGGAGGGACTCCAAATCCAGCTGCCTTGGAGGGGCTGAACGTATCAACAGCAAGGGATACTTGGACCGTGCCTAACCGGAGTGTTCCTCCCAGCCTGTAGGGATTGGGTTTCTGAAATTGAGGAACTTAACATCTAGCAGAAGAGATGTGAACTGGTGAGAGGCTCTTGCTCATGGGCACCAGGAAATTGCACAAAAATATTTGAAGCACCATTTCTACGGCAAAACCTGGCCACAGCCCAAATGTTGATGGGCAAGAGAGTAAATAAATAAATGTGGCTCATTCTGTTGCCTTCTTCAAATCTTTACTCAGTTGATACATTATCAAAGAGACCTACTCTGTCACACACACACACACACACACACACACACACACACACACACACACAGAGTTTGAAAAGTAGCCAGTAAACAGTGAAATAAATATACATGGCTCCTATGGGGTCAATCTCTCTGGGAACCTCTGGCGCCAGTGTAGAACAAGCGTCATATCTGTCCCAACTGAGGGGCAGCATCCATTGATGGAAGGATGAGTCCTTGGAAGCTTTAATACTTTGACACTCTTTGTGCTGCTCTCAGGCCGAGGTGCCCCTGTTGCCAGAATAAACACCCTCAGGCAGAACGTCTTAGGCTTGTAGCTGAATGCCCAGAGACCTTAGGTGGCTTGTCAACACCAATTGCTACCTTCCGACTGGAGGCAGTGGTGAGGTCTCCCTTCACCTCTGCTCAGCTCTGATTGAGAATGTGACAGAGTCCCCTGAGACTCTGCTCTGACACACAGATGAATGGATTCCCTCGGTCCCAAACCTCTATACGGAGGCATGCTCACTAAAATTTAACACAGTAAGATTTCATGTCAGATGTTACTTGACCCCTGTCTCAACCAAAAATATCTCCATGAAATAACATTAAATGCCTAGAGTCCTGTGCATTGCCACTCTCTCATGTGCCTGCTGAGATAAACTTTGTGAAAAATGCAAATCAAAGATGAACGAACTTACGTAATTATTATTTATAAGCCAATTGTCAAGAGTTTTAAAAATTATGTGGCCTAAATTTACTGTTTTAATACTATATGAATAAAATATATAAAATGCTGCAACTGAAAGAAAAAAATTTATTCCCTTTGGCCAAATAGCATTACATCAAGGAATATGTCCTTTGGATATAATCATGAATGTAAAAATGATTTAAGAATAAGAATAATTATTGGGATACTTTTAATAATAGAGAAAATGGAAAGCAAACTTAATACCCAACCTTACAGTAAACATTAAATAATAGACTTATTACAAACTGTTTTTCAACCATTGAAATGATTCTTCTAAAGAATTTTATATGACAATGTTTATGACATAATGGTAAGAGATAAAAAGTATATAGGAAGTATGATTCCACTAATGTCTCCAAAATGTATGCACAGAGAAGATACTGAAAAAATAACTAAAAATTAACAATGGGCCATAGGAAAAGGAGTGATTGATTTTTTAATCTGTATTTTCTACCTTCTCTGCAATGATCAGGTATCACATTTGCACTAAGAAAGTCAACTCTAAAAATTAAGTAAGTTGGCACAGGATAGGTTAATTTGTCAAAGAATAGAGTAGATTCTAAAAGACGAGAATAAATAGACCTTCAGAATGAAAGACTCTAGGATCAGACGTTCTAACTGCACCGTCTACATTTTAATGACCTCTGGTCATAAATCACTGTTGAGTGCTTAAAAATTGTCAAAGATACATTATAAGAAGTTTAAAAGGTTTGCTCATAGTTATGATCTTCATATATTCTCAGCATCTTTATTTTCCACATATGTCTTTATTCTAAAATAAGGGGAGATATAGACCTTAAGATTCTGTTTGTCATATCATTAATTAGTTTGTTAATGTGGATATCCTTAAATGAAGTTTTGCCCTATGAGTCATACTGCCCTACCATGTTGTTATTATTGAAATGCAAGATGTCCTTCACTAAATTGTAACTGATGATGAAGAAGCTAATTCAGGTATTGTAGGATGGTGGAGAAAAGTGAGTTTAAATGAAAAGGATTTTATAAGGAATTTTATAGCCCCAAAGGGTTGTAAAAAGGGCCTTCTTTTTCTAGTATACAAATTCAGCTGTCTAAATTGTGTTTTGACACCTTATGTCATTCAATCATTGCAACATGGTGGTTTAATCTTTTCTGAAATCCTAGGCTCAGATAAGTTTACTTTCACAAAGTTGTGTAGCTGCTAATTGCTGGAGTCTGGCATCATATCTAGTTCTATGAAAATATGTTTGTCAGTGATATGGCTGCATTTTAACACGATTCCATCCAGTAGAACTCCAGTAGGTCAGACACAATTCTACCTTCTACTGTCCCTTGGTTCTCATTAAAGAGTGTCACTAAGTCATGACATCCCTTTTGGATGATTTTTCCACCTCTCTGGATTGCTCCAATAAGAAGTAATCTACTGGGAACTAGGAAGCAAGTGGGCAGCTAGTCTCTAGAGCATGGCAGACAGTCGACGATTGAAGGGACAGTAGTCAAGCTTAGGTCTTGTCTGGTCAGGCCAGGCATGGGTTGGGAAAATGGCTAACTCTCACTAAGCCCATAATGGGAGACAGCAATTAGGCTGGAGAAGAAAGCAAACAAGGCCCAGAGAGCTAAGGATCTCAACCCTTGGTCATGACTTTCTCCAGGAGATAGCTCAGAACCATGGACAGTTCCCAGGAAAGTAAATCTTTCTGAAGGAGACTTTGGTTCCAGGTCAGTTTTTTTGGGAAAACTTCTATTTCTTTGGAAAACTTCCTTTTCCCTCCTATGTCCTCAGGGTTCTCACGTGCAATGCTGGAAGAATGGAGCTGCAACTAGCAAAATAAGCTTTCTTCTGAAGATGTCCACACACATAAGATTTCCCAGATTATTTGATAGAAAAGTAGTCAATGTAACGAAGGATTCCATCAGATTGGGTGGGGGTGGGGGGCATACCTGGTTATAGTGCCCCTAAAGCTTTCATCTCCTGGGTCAGCTGTGACTCTGAAGTACTAACAATCCAGCCTCTTTTTTTTTTTTTTAAGTTTTTGAGGGGATAAAATGTCATTTATTTCACAAATCTGATTCCTACAATGTACATATTTAAAAACTATTTATTATAACAGTATTGACTGTTCTTAACTTTCCGTAAAATTAGATTACTCCAATTGTAGATCCTTTTTATCTTCTACAGCTGGAATTATTAATGTACTTTTTCTTAAATCGCAAAACGAGTTTCTATGTTGTATCAGGTTTCTGTAATACAAAAAGTCCAGAATATATCTTCATAGATGGAATTATTTTTTTCTCTTAATTTGCAAGCCTCTGCATCAGGTTCAGATAATGGAAATTCTGAATCAGAGGTACAAAAAGATTGAACGGTCTCCATGGTGCTGGGTCTAGTTACCTGTCGTTGGCAATATTTAGGTGCCGATAGACCAGCATTTTCCAAACTGTTTTACTTAACACTAGTCCAAGAAAAATCCTTGCTGAAGCAAGTGGTTGCAAGAAAGACAAGTTTGGAAAACTCTGCCTTTCCATCATTTTTTGGAGAATTACACTGATCATTATATGTTGTGGATAAAGAAAGCAGGTTTACGCTTCTCAACCGAGTATTTTCCAAATCCTTGAACCATAGAACTCTTTCTTTATAATCAGTAATAACCATTAATATCCCCCTGATCTAACGTTTACTATAAAATACTATAAAATGGGATACCATTGAGGGGTCTAATGCATCTAATAGGAGATATATAACTCCTAATCTGAGAATCTATGATTTTTGCTCTCCTAGCTTAAATATTTACATATGCGATAGGGTCAACTTTAGTGAGAATTAAAAAATTGTATTTATGTCTTTAGTAAATAAAGCACTTTAGAATTTTGGGAACTATTTTTAATGGAAGTAATTAGATATAATAACACATTAAAAAGTGGCAGGTGTGTTAGTAGAGGCTTCAGACTCATGGGGTTTTCAAACCATAATTAAAATCTGTTAAATTGATAAACAATATGTTCTAATAATATTCTAGAGTAGAGTGTTCCAGTTAGATATGGAAAATAACCAAGCCAAACTGTTTTTAAAAATTCTTGGACTGAACTGATTCATGACCTTAAAGACGTTAGCGTCTTCTCCGAAGAATAAATTCTTATGAACATTTAAAAAACAAACAAGAGTGTTACAGCTGATATTTTTCCACTGGAAGGAGCGGAATGATTTATTTTGGATTCACTGAAGTGTACTATTGAATATTTCAGAATAGTATGCCAAGTATAAGAACCATAGTACTGTGTTTGCAGCTTCAACTTTGAAAGCAGTTTTCCAACTCATTTGTTGAAGAGTATTCATTTTCTGAGCCAAATGATGTAGCAAAAAAAAAAAAACTGTCCTCTGTATATATACAGCACTTCTTTTGGCCTTGGGTGCAGAAGACTGATTTAATACTATGTTCTCTTCAATTTGTAGAACACTGATTATTTTTGACCTACATCAGGCTCCACTCCTGATACACATATGTACATCTGTGTACATCTGTGTGTACCCCATCTTTTAGAATTTAATAAGTATATATGAATATGATATGTATATTCCAATATATTCATATATATTAATATAGTCCCTTTTGTAGTATATATAAACATATTGAATATATACAGTATACATATAATGAGATGTATGTATTTATGTGAATATATATACATATATTTCATTTTTCTCTCTCTTAGGGAAGCACTAGAGATATTTAGTCAAATTTCCATTCTTCAAACTAACTTGAAATGTTTTCTTTCTTTACACTTATGTCACCAACTCAATTCACACTTAGCTTCCTTTCTTTCACTTTGCTTTTATTTATAAAAATTCCTTTTTAAATTTAATCTTGTTCTATAAACTATTTACCTGAGTCCAGAGTGAAATCTTCCAAGTAAGAATATTCAGAGAAGTGGAAATTGTATCCCCATCCTCTTCACCTTGTTCAGTCTCTCCCTCGTAGGTAATACAAGTTTTATTTTACTTTTTCTTTTAGTTTTTATTCTATCCTCCTATTGGTTTTTAAACATAAGCATGTGTATGTGTATGTCCATGTATATGTCCTGTTTTGAAAATCAGCAGTAGCCTACAAAATATGCTTTGTTCCATGTTTTTCACTTCACAGTATATTCTGGAGATACTCCCCAGAGCCGTATAAGAACACTGTTCACCCCATTTTCCAGTCGTAGAAAATACTGATGGACATTTGGGTTTCTTCTTATCTTGTGCTACTATAGATAGTGCCATGCAGTGCCAACTTCATGAGATCCATTCATATCCCAAAATATACATCTAGCCCATTGCTTAACCGCAGTAACGCACTCCATGTAGTGTAGCCACCATTTTGCCTCTCCTCCAGTCCTGTCTTCAGGATAGCCTTCAACCCCCTGCCGTTTACTCAGGTCCCCAGGTCCTTACCCCGACCGAAGCTGTAGGTGGCACTGTTCTTACAGGCACAGGTCTTGCTAGATTTCATAAAAGACTAGCCCCATGAAAGGTGGCTTCTTAGTTGTGTCCATTCTCTTGCCCAACTTCTTCATGAAGAAGCATTTCAGGAGCAACTTCTATGTACTTTAAGTATTAAAAATAGTTGTGCTTTTCACAAAGGGCCTGAGTTTATCTAAAGGATAATGTGAGTTGTATACGTGGCTAAATTTCCCTTGGCATTTGCTTAAAGAAAGTTTAGCACCAAATTTATGACCCGCTCATAGCAAGTATATAAAACTACATGGTTGTATTTTTCCTTGTTTTCTTAAACTAATTTTTTTTAAAATCAGCATTATGGTGGACATAGTTTTTTAAAAGATCAAATCATTCTAGTTCTACAAAGCTAAAGTCTTGCTGCAACACACCTATTTCATATCCAGGCTGTCAGCATTCTAGAAGGACAGACGCAAACATACCACGTTATTCCATTTAAGATGTTTACAAACATCAGTGCCCTCGAAAAATGATTTGGACCACAGGTTTCCAACATCCTACAAAGCACATTTCTCACCAATAATGACATTTTGAGGGGATTCCTGGAATGAAATAGTGACCTGACCCGAGAAGCCGTGGGTTCCAGGGGTTTATATAGGAAAATATGAGTCACGGAAGGCAAATCCCTGCGTCCTAATTTTATATCTCGGGGGAAAAAACAGAGTATTTATCTTGGGTTTTTTTTCTTCATTGTGTTGCATTTTTGTATTTGTAAATCAAAAGACATATTAAGAGATATAAACAGATTTCAGAACTTGTTAAGTAGTCAACTCTGCTTTAAAGAATGTATTGCCTGCAAGAGAGAAACATCGTATATACATGTATGTATATTTATATTTAATAGTATGCTTTAGTTTGTGTTCATTTTCATAATGAAAATACAATGTAGGAAAATCTGTCTATGTATAATATAATGGTTCATATAAACTTTTATCATATACAAACATAATTTCCTTATCCAATATCATTGCCAAATTAGCTATGCTATGGAAGGGGATTTGGGGACACCTGACAGAGGTAATCCCCAAAGCAGGACCCACTAGCACATTCAGGAGCCACTGAAATGCAAACTATGGTGGTTCATATGCAAAAGAAGATCTCTGAAGGCTGTCTTGAGTCCCAGTTTTCAGATGGTAGCTGTGACCTATTAGTGACTTAAGAAATCAATTCAAGAAGTCACTACCTGCATTTTAAAATATAACCTAGATTAAAATAGAGTGCATTGTTTTTGGTATAAATGTTGTTTTGGAAGCCTTTTGTTTCACTATAAATAAACATGTATATATTTGCATAGTAGGTCAGAAAGGAAAATGTATTTCTTCTTGTATTCTTGGGGGTGGCAATCAAGAGTCAGAAAGCCGCTGCTCTGGCTGGCTGTGGGTCACTAGCCACCCCGCTCCCTGATCCCCAAAGGCCATTTTCTCTCCATTCAGAACCAAAGCTGCATCCAAAATATCTACCATCCACGTCCCTCTCCTTCTCATTACTTTTCTTCTTTCCTTTAAAAATCATGTCTCTTGACTTCTTGATTTGAGGCCAAAAAAAAGGAGAGAAATCTATCTTATTCTCATCCTGTCAATGAGCCTCCCCCTCCACCTTCAACTCCCACATAACTGGTGAATCCTAGGGCGTCAGGGTGGAATTAGGGCCCCCTGTGTATTTTCTACTATGTTTGTCAGTTCACACACCTTAAAAGTTCTTTCTACCCACTGCTTTTTTGTTGTAATTAGCTTTTATAGTATTACGGATATCAGGAGACTTCATTATAATTTATATGTTTTTTGAGATTGAATATATAAGTTCAATAAAATATATATCACTCCTTTTACTAATCTTAACACCAGATTGAAATATTGGAAAAATATAGCGTAGTATGGCTTAAGATAAACTGATGGATTCAGAAGCATTCCTCCAGGAGGGGAAGAAAAATAATTCTCCCTCTACCTTTCTAGGTTCTTGGCTGAGACCCCTCTGTGATAAAAGACAGATTAGCAGGAGAAAAACAAACAGAAGCTTAATAACACGTATTCTCCCTGTATTCATGGGAGAGACCCAGGAAAACTGAGTAACTCCCCGAAATGGCCCAAGCCACCCCCTTAAACACCTTCTCCAGCTATTGACAAAGGATGATGTTGGGGGTTGGAGGAGCCAGTTATGGGAGGTGACCAGGAAAAGTACAGTAAACAAGGATAAGGTTGTTGTGCAGACTGAGGTCTTGTTCATTGATTAGAATTTATGATTTAGTTATCCTTCCTTTCCTGTACAGAGAGGGAGACAGCCTTAAATGGAGATCTCCCTTACAAAAGAATAGCTTCTCTGTTTTCAGATTCTCCTGTGTCTGCTTTTTCACAAAAGAATCAGCTCAAAATAATCTTTATGCCAAAGAGGCATATTTTGAGGAGGCATAGTCTGCTGAACTGAAGCATATTAACATTTTTAAGAGTTTATTTGAGCAAAAATCGATTCAAATCAGGCAGTGCCACACCACAAGTGGTTAAGAGCGTTCTGCTGACAGGAGCCAGGGAAAGACTTATACGGAGAAAGTGTTAAAGCAAATAAAGGAAATTATTGGTTGGCTACAGCTTCAAGCCCAGCTGGCTGTTTGTGATTGATTGTCCTTAGCGGTTTCATTTTGTAACCCTGAGGCATTTACAGGCCCCTTTGTTTATTACTTTTACAACTTTCAATCTCTTGAACCAAGGGTTTTGCCTGTTCAGGAGGAGGCTGGGCTAGAAGGATAAGACAATAAATAGTTTCCGTAAGCCTTCTATGGATCTAGTTCTGTAATATAGTGTGAACTCATTTAATTTTCACGGCATCTTCTGGGCTTGGCATCATTTACCCCTTTTTTTCAGAAATGAGACTACAGACTCAGAGATGAAGCCATCTGAAGTCATATAGTTAGTATATGGTAAAAACAAGATTTGATGCTAAGTCTGAAGGTAGTCACTTGTCACCACATCATGTGCAATTAGAGATAAAGAGCACAGCAAACTTTTGTACATTCTTCCCCAAGTCGGCAACTAAGCCATTCATGCGTGATACTAACAGCTACTGTTTGTAAATCCCTTTATGGGCTGCAATGAACCTGTCTGTGTTTCATTTGATCTGCATAAGGTTGATTGCTCATGCAAAACTGTCATATGCCTTCTTTCCCTTCTAAAAAAGTTGAAGATACATTATTTGGAAGTGAAAAAGAATTGGGTCATGCCCAAGTCCTTGATAAAAAGTGAAGAAAAGAAAATGGCCTGTAGACGTTGAGATGAGCAGAGTTGTTGTTCTGTCAGTGAAACAGTGGCTGTGCTTATTATCTGTCTCTGCAACTGTTCGGTTAAAGTGAAACCAGACATTTTGTGTTTTTAGCTTAAGTGATCTGCCTTTAAAATATAAACTGTATTTGCTCAACGATGTCTGTTAGAGCATGAGAGATGGCAACTTTTTTCAAAAGGCATTTTGTTTTAAATAGGAGATAGCAGAGAAAAAAAAAAACAGAATTTTTTCCTTTACACACAAGAAGGCCAAGCATTAGCGATGTCTTTCCGGAAACAGCAGCCTTAGTTACTAAATAAGCTTCTTAGTCAATTAAGGAAAGCATTAAAATAACCTCTGAGAATGAACAGGGCAAGTTCAGGGCATGGCACTATTGTATCGGTGTTATGCTTGAATTTTATACCGGCATCCAGATTTGAACCAGGAGGAATCAGTTAAATGTCAGAATTTAAAATTTTGAAACTGCCAAAATTGGCTTATTCATTACCTAAGATAATTCTTAAGCACAGAAATGTTATTTGGGCTGCACATCCCACACCCTGCCAAATTTAGATCGAGAAATGTTTTATTGGTTAATCGACTCAGTAATAAACCTTCTAGCAAATCAGTAGTGCCTTTGAGAAAACAAAAACAGAAAAGAAATATTGGAGAAGTGGAAAAGATGACTTATAGAAAGGATTAGATAAAGTTCAAAGAATTAACAAGTACATGGGAGGTTGAGAAATGAAGCAAAAGACCTTTTTAGTTAGGGCAAGATTGTACGCTGTGTCGAAGTCGCCATATAACTCTTATTTGAGAAAGAATCTACCTTCTTCAAATAAACAGTTACAGAAGCGTGTGTAGTGTTGGTGATTTGTGATTTGCTTGGCTGAACAATTACTTTAAAAGGTAAATTTAGAGAAAAGAAAGATGATGTCTTCAAAGTAAATTTGGTTCTCTGAAGAATAAAATTGTCTACTCTTTTCACTATGTCTCCTTGTTTTCAGTTCAGCAAACCTAAGATTTTGTTCAGAGAGAAAATAAGAGTTTTCTTTTACAGATGCTTTGCAATGACAGAGTACATTCAAAGAGATGATTTATTGAGTTTGGGAAGTGACAGGATTTGTTTACTAATAATTCATGATACATTTTTCAAAATCCACTGCAGAATATATTGATTTAACTCTCACAGTAAGATATCAGGCAGTATACATATGATTAGGAACTGTTCCTCTTTAAACATGAAGGTCTGAGTTTCCATAACTAATAGTTTTTCCCTTGTCAAAATCTGTATTTGAATACATACTTCTGTTTTCTTATCTGAAGTTGATTTATCTTAGAGTTGCTAAAACCACATACAACAGAGTTTGAGAACCAAAGGACATACAAAATGGACAACCCAGATTGATGGAGGGAAAAGGGAGTCTGCGAGAGAACATATAGAAGGAACCCAAAAAACCCAGAGTCACCCCAGCAATCTCCAAGGAAGGGTGTTGAGTAGACTTTACAGTGATTTGAGTTTATAACAGTGATTAGCTTTAAGAGAAAAAATAATAGTGCATAATTTATTTAAAAACTGCAAAAAAGCAGTAGCATACCTACAATTTTAGAGCTAAAAAAAATTGTTTCATTAGCTGCATATATTTATTATGTCCAATGAATCTCAGTGAATTCTTGCTGCATAAGTCTGACATGATATGTGTTTGGATAATAATTAGCGTGTATATATATATATATTTTTGCCACTTTGTGGCATCTGAGAGTACGAGTTCTCCCTAGTGTTTGCATGTTCCCTTATCTTGCTTGAGGGCTCTAACACTAATTTCTCAGTGAAATGGAAATTGTGAATATTATTTATCTACTTTTTCTTTCTATGGGCTTTGAAAAAATCAGTAAGTCTAAATGTCTGAAAGTCTCTTCAGATAGTTCTACTTTTTCAATCAATCGAAGACTGAAAAAAATTCAATATATTATTCATGATCAAAACAGTTTTTGAAAAATATATAAATAGGTTGAAAATCTTTTCCCACTGAACCCTATGTTCCCCTTGGATGTATAATTCTTACAAAAAATTTCCTTAGCTACAAGTCATGATAAATTACCAACTTCAGAAATCTTGTATTTCACCTCAGAGAATTTTCTGCCTCTATGAAGTGATATTATATATTGTAAACAAACTTATATTTAATTCTTCTGCAGGATTCTGAATGAGCAATCAGGTCACATGATATTTTTAACACAATCATATTGACATATTAATGAATATATCTGTCCTATGCAAGGCACTATTCTAGGTTTTATAAAATATTTTTCAATGACCTTGGTTCTCAAAAAGCTTAAAATCTAGTTATCATAAACACAAATTAGTCATATAAAGTAATGCGTGATGCATACCAAGTACAGGAGATTGGCAAAGTCCTGTAGGAGTTTGAAGAAAGGATCGTTAAAATAGTTTATATTTATCTGTTCCAGGCATCATGTTAATTCCATCTTCCCAGCAGCCCTGAAACACAGTTTCATTAGTCAAAACTCTTCTGGTTACAAGTGACAGAAACTGCCACTCATACTGGTTTGAGAACAAAGAGGGCTTTGCTGGCTCATATGTAAGGGCGGAGCTGGATCCAGGGCCTTCAACAATGTTATCAGGAGCTGGGAACTTCTGTTTTCCTCTGGGCTGGCTTCATTTCCAGGCAAATTCTCTTGGCCACCATCAGTCTCGAGCTTACATCTTGCAAGCTTTGGGAATGGCAGCCAAGACTGCCAGTGTCTCTTTCCCAATCGTCCCTCCCACACAGAGTATAGGTCTAACAATCATCTCTTTAAGCAATAAAAAAAGAAAATATCAAAGGATTCTACTTCATTTTCCATTAGTTTAATATTCCATTCACTTAATATCCATGATTTAGGCTTAAAACCCTGCCTCAGATGAACTCGTGTAGGGGTTAGGAGGCTGGTTATTCCCCAGAGAGGTTTGAAATGAAATTCTTCTTTCTACGACTTGAAAATAGTATTTCCTTAAGGTTCTGTGTCTTCTTACATGGATTTCCTCTTAACTGTTTTACAAAGAAGGGCAGGACCTAACTGAAATGATATAGTCAACCCCTTTCTAATGTTCTCCACTGTGATCACGAGGGAATTTACCCAGGTCGCTGATTTCTGGTACTGGCCATAGGCAAACATATCTCTGGTCCCATTTCCCTCATCTGGACAATTATGAAAATACTCGCGGTCTACTTACCTCTGAGACTTCTTTCTCGATCTTTGAGGAACTGAGTGTGAAGTCATTTTAGCTCCTCCGGAGGAAAACATGTGCAAAAGGAGTACCAAGTGTTATGATTAATTGCTTTATTCTTTTCAGATGGTGTTAGTTGAAAGAGGAAATGAAATGAAAGACAGGAAATTGAGCTGAAAATTCACATAAACACGCACCCTGTGAACCGCCTTGCATGAAGAGTCCCAGAGTGAAACACCATTAAAAAAACAGATTTGGCTAAAATCTGACTTGGGGCTTTGTCTGAGCAGAGGTAAATCTTGGTCTAGCTTTTATTGGCAGGCAATAAATAAGGTAAAGACATTTCCCCCAAATGAAACCTTGGAGCTCAGTATGTTTGGTGCTTCTCACCCGGGGCGATAATCAAATATTTGAACAACATTGACAGCATGGGCACAGACAAATCATGGGGTACCTGCCAAAAACAACAGGTATGACCAAACCAGTGGGTACCTATGGTTTTCAGTATTGAGTCTGAAACTGTGCAGGATGTGAAATGTTACTCTCAAGCTAACAAATCAGACTGTCACAGTTATATGTTTGTAAGTGTGTCTGCACACACACACACACACACACACACACACACACACACACACACCACACACACACACACATGAGACCTCTGGATCAGAAACAGGCTGTAGCTCACAGGGCAGTTTTCTCAAAGCCCCAATTCCTTCCAAGACAATTCGGTGAAAGCCAGACGTACCCACCTGTGTAGAGAGGTTTTGTACCACAAGCGAGGAACTCCGGAATTATGAAGCTCCGAGCTTATACAGGAAGTGCTGGCACAATTATCCATCCTCCCCTCTAGAGAGAGAGGATGACATAGGTCTGAAAGGTAAACAAATCCTCTCTGGGGAGGAGAGAGGAAGGTCTCTATACGTCTCCACTCCAGAATGCAAACACAGGGCTCTGGGGAGATACAGGACACTATGTCACTACCAAGGGCTCATTCATTCTTTAGGGTTGCTATTCAGTCATCCTTTAACCCAGATGCCAGTGCTGTTTTAGGAATTCCTGACCTTGCAGAAATATGAAAATATTCATGGAGCATTATTTCTTGACATCCAGCATTAGCAGCCCAACAGAAATCCTAGGGAACTTGACTTTCCCCTAAATGCTGATGGGTCTGGAAAACTTCCCAAGCAATTGGGTCTGGAAAACTTCCCAAGCAATTGTTCCCCATCCTGTCCTGACAGTGGGGTTGGGAACCCCCACTGTAAACTGTGTTTTTAGGTAATGTTAGATGTAGTTGGGAACTGAGTGGTAGTAAGAGCACATCGTCGAGGTTATTGTTGGATGATACTGTGTTTTCTTAGCATCACACTTATTCTACATGGGGTTTACTTTCCAGATCGGAATAAATGTGCTGCTTTAAATATTGCCATAACCAGAGATTAATGAATGATAGTTTTTGAAATCTAAATGACACAGATTTCTATTTTAGGGTAAAATAATGACAGATGATGGAATATGGGCTAGTAGAATTTATTCTATCTGGCAAAAAAAAAAAATTATTCAGCCACGTGTAAAGACGCTATTTAGTTCTAAGTATAGATGCTATGTAGGTGCAGCATTTTCTACCAAGAGATGATGACCCTTAACTCAGAACCTACAGTATCACAATTTAATGTTTCATTTGACAAAGCAGGCGCTTATGGTGTATCATAAATGAGTTTTAAACTCAGTAAGTCATTGTACTTGGAGTCGATAAGTAGGATCAACTCTCAGGTGAAGGCACACGACTCCTACCCCGATAAACTAGAAGAGCCATTCCATTCTCCAGTGAGAGGGAGCTGCGCTCCTTGGAGGAATGGCTGGCTGGAGGACCGGAACAGGGAAAATACAAGATGAACCTACAGCTTCTCGTAGTGCTGAAAAGTAAGGAAATGGTAAAAAGAACAAACAAACCAGCAAAGAGTCACAGAAGCCAACCTGAAAGGGTGCCCGATGATCAAAGCTGGGAAATTTGAGCAACAAAATCATGATGTAGTATTGCAGTACAACCTGATGGAAATTTTAGACACAATATCGAATATATGATGTAAATGAATGATTTAACAAATAAAAGAATGGGAGAGATGACAAATCTTACGGAGCACCAAATAATTGACACCAAATAATTGATGCAAATACTTCTGCCCTCCAGGACGTGGAGCTTAGCCACGCCTTTCACCTCCCCGAGTGTGCCATATACTTTTTGACTTGCTTCCGAAGAGTAGAGTATGAAAAGACGTAAATATTATTAACTTCATAGTGCAGAAAGTTGGCAAGCACTGCATCGGCCAGGTGACCAAGGTTAGCATCATCAGCGATGTCATGTTGAGAGCGTGTGCCGCTGATGTAAGGTAACAAGAAAGACATGTCACCTCAATGTTATTCTTTCCAAAAATCTGTAACCTAGTCTGATCATGGGGAAAATGTCAGAGCAACTCAGTGTGAGAGACATTTTATCACATCCAACCAGTACTTCTCAAAACTGTCAAGGTCATGAAAAATAGGGAAACACCCAGAAAACATTACAGACCAGAGGAGACTAAAAAGACATAATGACCACTGGAGAGTGGCACCCAGAAATGTATCCTGAACCAGAAAAGGAACATCCATGGAAAAACGGATGAAATCCATATAAAGTCTAGAGTTTAGTTAACAGCAAGGTCAGTGTTGGTTTTTTTAGTGGTGGCAGTCGGGGAAACTGGGTGAGGGGTCAGGAGGAACTCTCTGTGCTATCACTTTAACCTTTTCTACAAACCTAAACTTGTTTCCAAAATAAAAATTGTATTAAAATGATGGGGTGAAGCTTTCACCCATTAAGTCTGTGATGCAGTTTCCTTCATTATATTAGTCATTCCAGAGGTGGAGCATTGAGTAATTGGAAGGCAGGGACTGAAGGCTTTCTCCTGTGGCTCGACCCAGTATCTCACACAGAATGTCAACACACTATAGAATCAAATTATAATTCAGTAAGGAACGATATGAATACAGTAGTCCCTTGAAAACTGAAGGAAATGAAATGCAGCCACTGCAGAAAAAAGATGTGTAACTGGTTTCGCCCCCTCCATGATATTGCTCAGATTTGAGTTTGCTTGTCCTAGACCACCCCCAACCTCCAGCCAACCCTACCGAAGACTCAGATCTTCCTAACAATTTTTAAATTTTTGATTCCGTGCATTTTTGTTTTCTGTATATGATTTCTAATCTTACCACCCTGACCGCATCCTGAATCCTCAGTAGTAACATGCTTACATTGTTCTTACAAAAGAATTCATTTTAGAATATCACAAGCAACATGATATCGTAATATGAATATATGGATTTTCTAGTGTGTGATTATTTGCATCAAGTTGACAGAAATGAAATGAAGGACAAATAAATATTTCCCCCATGGAATTGAAAGAAAAGTTAAAAAAAAAAATAGGAGCACTGAAAAGAAATGTCGTAAATTTCTAAAAACGTGCAGGAAATTAAAATAGATAAATTATTGATCAGAAGTCTTTATTTCACCCTTCTCTTGAGGTGGGAGGATAGGGTTTTTTACACAGCAGATTGTCTTCATAACTGCCCACTCTTTGAATTTAAGAACTGTGACTCTTTGGGGAACGCTTTTGTTTGAGGAGTATTTGGAGAACATTTAGAAAGGAGCAAAAAATATCATTTCCCCAAGATCACACACCAAACTGTTCCTCAAATGTAGCTCTGAGTGGTGAGAAAGCCACCTTTCTCTCCTTTATTTTTTAATTTAGTTTTTTCAATGACACCGAACATTCAATATTATTTTCTAACATCATAAATTATATAAATATCGAGCCATCTTCCTTTTCTCACTTGGAATCTGAGCATCTTGGTTATAACCCAAAGTTCAGCGTACAGAAGTGGGAATTAATGCTGATTTCTCTCAGTCCACTTCAATATATTCTTCCCACAGAGATGGGTAAGCTATTATACATTTTCCTCTTTGTCTTATTTTGAAAAGGAAATACGTTTGTTTGGGGGTTTTTTTCTCCACTGAATTCTCCTCTCTCAGCTAGTTTCTGTCACGCACCGCCACCTTCTGAACTGCTGGTGATTTCCATTGTCAGGGTTACTATAGTAAATAACTGAATTCTTTTCTGGGATTCAGAGGAAGGTGGACTTCTAGTACATTTCAGCTTCAAGGGCAACAGATTTGCACACTATTCATTTTCGGCAGCCCTCCACTGCTGGTTGTCCTACAGCCATTTGGATTTAAGATCAGAGTTTTATTCGAAGTGAAATATCTACATCCCTTTGTAATGTTTCTGTGACATAGAATGGATTTTTCTGAGAAAATAAACCCTAAAAATCCGAGCTCTCTTTAAACATTTATTCATGCATGCGTGCATGCACTCGTTAATTCCTTAAACACTTAGGGGCTGCTATGTGCTGGCTGGTAGGATTAAAAAATGAATGAACTGATGAGCCCTACACTGAAGAGGTTACTCTCCCAAGGAAGGAACCAGTATACAAGAAGATGATCGCAATACAATGTGGCCAGCGCCGACTCAGAGAAATGAGCGGGAATGGAAAAGGTTGAGTAGATGGTCAGTCCCACGTCAGGCATAGGTGTTCCCTGTACTAGGATTGGTGGCCCAGGATCGTAGTGAAGGGCCATGTGGGATGGTCATGGAGAGGATGGTTTGGGACAGGTTCTGAATAGCCTACTTAGCTACATAGAAGACAATTGGACTTTTTCCTCTATGGCTTATCAACCAACAGAGGTTTTTCACCAGTAATGTTACATGGAAAGTATCGTTTCAGAATAACATCTGAATATCCTTGGCTATTTCCAGAATGACCCAATTATGTGTACTTAAAGAGTTAACGCCATTTCTAGAAAAACTGCTTGTCTGAAAAAGAAATCTAATGACAAAACATCACCAAATGGAGAGGCCTCTTTGCTGCCCTCCAGAGGCCATCAGGGGTCAGTGATTTTGAAAAAATAGCCTCGAATCCACCATATACTTCATTTTGTTCACTAAAAAAATATTAGCTGTAGGAAAAGTTTAAGATAACCACATCGATATATAGCTACTAGAGTGACAAATTGATACAGAAATGTATCAATTTGGTAATTCCTTGCATTTCAGAATCTTTTAACTTTAAGTTCTGTAGTTCATATAGTTTTCCAGCGTGCTTTATGTATCTAAGAGACTTGTCATGCTTTATAAACTCTAAACTGGCAATAACTGTTGCGATTAACAATAATTGTTTCAACATTTAAATAGATTAATGTTCAAATACCAAAACGAATTTGAAAGGCCAACTGGGAAAACATTTGCAATACACGCAATTAATAAAAAGTCTTCATTAATTTCTTGCTTTATTTAATTAATAAATCTTAAAGAGTTTTCCATATCCCGCTCTCATTCTTTTTAAATGCTACATAGAAATTTAGTTTTTAAATGATTTTCAAGTCATAGATAAATCCGAATTTTGTATGCCATTAAAATATTTAAGGATGCACTAGAAACGGTTAACACCGATTTGGGGGCAATGGGCCTGGGATTTGGGTAACTTGGGTAAGATCCATATTTTCCATTTTATAGTCTTCTGTAGTATTCAAATTTTTCTCTTAAAGCATGCTTTATTTCCATCATTTTAGAAAGCTGACCTAGGGTTATGAATTAGCAATAACAAGTATGACATCACTTGATTCCTACTCCGTGACTCCGACTATGCAGTATGGCTCAGCTACAAGGGTGATGGACATTTCAGAGTTACATGGTCTACAAAATCACATCTACTTTTTAAATACGGAAGATATTACTGGAGAGTGAAATTTCAGAATATTTCAAGTGGAAATTTAGGTAAATTGTGGTAAAGAAAACTAGTTATGCTAATGGAAGGTTGTATTAAAATACTTTTAAGATGGAAATCAGGGGACTCAGAGTTTAAATTTTCTCCCTTGATCCTAGGCATTAAGATATGTTCTTCTCTATGGCTCAGTGTATCAGTTGGCAAAATGAGAATGATTCTATTCACCTGTATCAGTGGGAGAGCGATATTTTTTGCCTACTCTTCGAAGTCTGTAAGGAATTCAGCTGGAAACTTGAAAACACAATTTTAAAGAGATGAACTCCTAATTTTCTGTTTGCTGTTAGCTTTTACTTGGAGTTTGCATTTGTGGAATAACATATCATTTAGTTTATATATTTCTTTCTCTTGGTCTAGTAACATAGGAATTTAGTTTAAAAACTGAAGAGTTGTCAGTGGAAGGAACTGAGCACTAGTAAATGTGCTTAAACCAGAGAAATTTGAGCAGTTACTCTGGATGGTTCATTCTGAAGGTAAATGTAGCATATTCTACAGCAATACCTGGGACAGCATTAGCATACAATAATTACTTCATAAATACCCATTAAAAGATAATTTTCAAAACAAGGTAAAATCACAACTCTTATACAGATATAGAATGAACCCGTGGCAGATTTTATTTAAGTCATTACTGAGGAAATTGCTTTGATGATATGGCCACTCTAAAGAAGAGTCCAAAGGAAAGACTCAGGTGTCGATGAGGAATACAAAAGCGAACATGTGAATGGCAGCAAACTTAGCTTCCGTAGTAGGGGAGGGAAATTAATAATAGAACCTCCCCTACAGGACAGGATAGAATTTACACATCTATCTGTGGACAAAAGTGATTTTGCATTGCTGTCAGTTATCCCCAATTTACAGAGTTGTTAAATAGCTCCCACAGAATCAGAATCAGACTCAGGTGAGCGAGAGGGCAACGCACAGTTTTGTGCTGAAGTGCGATTTCCCACCCCTAGCCTATTTTTGATTGATCCAGCAGTGTTCGTGATCATGTGCACATTCGTGCCCTCTCTTGAAGAACGCTATTTTTCTGGTGTCGAGGAGAGTAAGACCCAAGAAAATTTGGCGAGGACCGTGGTCACTCTGGCCAGTGACAGAGCTAAGGAGAACCTACCTGTCATCTCTGAGCCTGGTCTGCCCTCGCTGCTGAGATTACTGGTTGGTTGAGGATCCGAGGGTAGTTAATGTGATAACTACATATGATCTTCTCCCGATGAATGGGGGAGGCAAAAGCCATTTCCTGAATGCCTGCTTGGCCTTGTATAGTCCTAAACTCATTTAAAGCTCACGTGAACTTCAGCTGAGAAAGCAAAGTCATATAAGTGGTCCAGTAACTCTCCAGCTCTCCAACAGGGACTGCAAAGCTCAGGAATCTGCCAGCCTGACCCCCCAAAACCCTGCTCTTGCACCTTTATAGGAATAATACTCCAATCATCATGCCTCTCAATGAATTTGGGGAAAGAGGAATAAAAATAGTTTGATTTTTTTTGTTTGTTTTAATGGTTGAAAGGGAAGAATATTTTGGGAGGGAAAAAAATTAGGTAAAACTTGTCAAATTTTTTAACATCACCAGTATTGCCTAAATTCAACTCACTGCAATTTATTGAGCCCTACTTTGTGTCAGGGCTTGTCCAAGGAGCTTTCGATTAACTTACCCTGTGACGTAGGTACTATCCCCATTTTACAGATGAGAAACTGAGGTGCTGAAATGTTAAGGGGCTTCATACATCAAGCCAGGTTTGGGTGATTTCCTGCTTTACTCTGCAGAAGTGTCCTTCCTAGTCCATCTCCAGGTCCCACCCCATGTCCCCCAGTGGCTAAATGTTCTCCAACAGCTTAGAACGTGGCATTTCTAATTTTTCCCAACTTTGTGTCCCTGGGTTTTCCTCATCTGACCTTCACCTTGAGAGCCTCCACTCTCAGACAGGCCTCTCTCTACCTGATTGCGGGGGGGCCCCTCAGAAGCACTTTC
The DNA here is from genome assembly GCF_000151845.1 of Pteropus vampyrus. Lineage (NCBI taxonomy): Eukaryota > Metazoa > Chordata > Mammalia > Chiroptera > Pteropodidae > Pteropus > Pteropus vampyrus. The sequence continues at coordinate 2,159,421 of NW_011888862.1, forward strand.
TCTCTTGCCTAGCTCACGCACCCAGTTAGAGACCCTGGCCTCCCAGTACCTCTTCTGGCCCTCATGGGACTCCTTTGCAGCTGATTCTCCATAGCCTTTCTCTTCTTCCATAGTGAAGAAATGCCCAGAGGTTCCTGTCCCTCTACTGGGGCGGGCAGCTGTCTCGGTCTTAGAGACACCCCTGTCCCCCACCCTTGTAGGACAAGGAAGGTGTCATTACACACCTCCAGCGTTTGCATTCAAAACAATTCCCCCCAGGAGGTGGAAAATAATCTCTTTCCTTTCCTCATCTAAATCCAGCAACAACCAGATGGTTCTCTGGATTTGCTCCCTGCCCGAGCTGCCTTAGGTTAAATTCAGGTCTCTTTTTAAAAAGGGGCTCCCATGTGGAACCCAATATGTCCCGAATACATTTCAGTTGCTTCAGTTACCCCGGATTTGAGTCTTTGCATGATGCTCTCAATTCGTACTCATCTTCTGTGTAACTTTTAAAAATCAAATAGCATTTGTAGTTGGCCAAGGACTTTTACATTGTTATCCCATTCGGAAGCAAGTAAATTTCCCAAGAGTCGTCAAGAGGTGAAGCCACTTGCCCTAGGCAAGGCTACGGGTTTAGCCAGGTAACTCCACTGTCCCGTCCACAGGTGTTTAAGGGCAGCATCCGGTTTGTAATCTCCTTGAAAAAGCTCAACTCCACTCTTTCTGACCTTTTCTTATGAAATGGGTATCTACCTTCAGCTTTTTTCCTCAGAACCTGGTGACAAAACAGGAAGCACTTTATCTTAGTAAATAAAAATAAACACCACTTTTGTTTTCAATGTCTCTAAGTCATCTGCATCCAAACCACAACTTTGAGGTCAAGATTCTTTACCCAGTTTTAAGCCTGACCTTAATTTCTTGAACTATTGAGCTCTCTCCTCCCACAGTGAATAATTCACTCTTTAGCCAGGCGTGCCTGTGAAAAATTAAATGAAAACTACATAAATGATCACAAGAAAACCCCTTATTAACTAGCATATAAAACATCTTTATGTTATTAAAACATATTTATTGCTGATAGCTATTGTTATGGCAGCAATTTAATTTCAACGTTCGGCGCACTAGACAAAGTCTGGGCTGCGTATAATTTTTTTTTAAGTGTGATTTACACGATGTTGAACATGACAGTGGCTGAGTGAGAAATAAACAAGTGTGGTGTCCCCCCCCCCCCGCCCTTCCCTGTCTGATTTCTCCTTCCTCGTAGAAGCCATTTGAGGCTTTCTATCTTGATGAACTGTGTCTTGATGATTGGACAACACGGCTCAGAACAGTCATTCTGTCCCATAATTGTAGATGAAAAATTTTAATTCCACTCTGTAATTGCCAATAATCAGGCCATCTTCTGACTTTTCTGGAGTGCTCAATTAGAAGCTCACGGCCCTCTTTCTTAGCCTTCCAGGGAAGCATCTATTCCTGACTTGTCGCCATCCAAATGGTTGTGTCTATAGTTCCATGATATGATACGTACTCTCAGATTTGGAGAACTTTGAAAAGGAGTCGCCTAATTACTGTTGTTCCTTGATTGTAAATTTCCGGGCTCGAAGGCTGTGGTCTGCCAATCAAGAGGTCACTGAGGTTCTAATTTGCTTCAGAAACGGTTCTTTTTTTTTTTTTTTTTTTACTGACTTTAAACTGTTATAATTTATTATGATTTTAAGGATATCTTTTTCTGTCTTCAAAAGAGAAATATTTTTCTTTCTTTTTTTTCAATTACAGTGGACATTCAATATGATTTTATATTCGTTTAAGGTGTATAGCATAGTGGTTAGATGTTTATATAATTTGCGAAGCAGAAAGGGCTCTTTCGTGTGGTCAGGAGTGAACATTGGTATAAAATAATAGTGATTTTGTTTCTATTTCTTTTTTCCAAAGGGAGTATTTCCTAAAGCAAAGAAAATAGCACGAAATTATGAACAAGATTCATTGGGTTTTTATTTCACGTATATGAAATTCTGAAACTTCTCGTCTTGTTTTAAAGTTTCTCCAAATGGCTTTCTAAAGAAGGGAGTTCCTGGTCCCCAGATGTCATGCATTATATACCCCTGGAGGTTTGCAGTGTGTCCCAGACTTTTCAAACCTATGGTGATTCTTGCAACAACAACAACAAAAAAAACCCATTTGGCTTTCTCTTACTTTTCTTAAGCTTAGATTAACCCATTGTCTCCCAGCTAACTGTGAGACCCTGTTTTCAAGTGACAGATGTTAAATGTAGCTTATAATGCACTGTCATTTTCAAATCTTATTATAAACATATTAAGGCAATTATATTAGGGTTCTGAAAACTCCTTAAAAGATATGATTGCAGGAGAAGTAATTATGGTCCTGTTCAAGAAAACAGAATAAATGCTACCTTTAGAAAAAGGCATCCCCACATGCTAAGATGAAAATTAAAGATGAAGTCATTCTTTAAAACATGCCTTCTCAGCTGTGACACCGCTGAATATTCGAGGCCAGATGCTTCTCTGTGATGGGCCGCTGTCCTGTGCACTGAGGGATGTTGAGCAGCATCCCTGGTCTCTACCCACTAGATGCCAGTAGCGACCCCCTCCCCAGTCGTGAATGACGGGAAATGTCTCCAGACATTGCCGAATGTCCCCTAGGGGGCCAAATTACCTGCCTTGATAACTACTGCGTTAGAGCTTGCTAACAGTGAACAGCTAACAATTTACTTTCTACATGAAATAAAAGTTGTTTAGAATTTGACTCATTCCCATCTTCGGTGTCTCATATTTAAGGTGGTACCAAATAAAACATTTGAAGTTAGTTGCTCACTATAATTGAGAGGCGAGGCCAGGAAATTTTCAAACGGAACACCAATCAAGTGCTTTGGTTTTGTACGATTAAAGCATGATAGTGCTCTGTTTTTCTTATTAAAGGAGGCTTGAAAAGGAAATTTGCTTTTATTCCTAGGCCACTGGTTAATCACTGTTTAAAAAGTCTTCTAGTTTGAAAACTCTCAGAAGAAAATGAAGGATAAAAAGTAGACCAGACCAATGTGTAAAGAATCTTAGAGAAAAGAGGGTGGAACAACCCACTAGAGACTGCCTGGGAGACCAGACCCCCAAAACGCCTCCTACTCCCCACAGTTTTAAAGACTAAATTCACTTACAGTGGTAATATGGAATCACAGAACAAAACTTCACTTTTTAAGACAGTTTTCTCTAACTTCAGCCCTAGTACATATTCTCTGGAGCCCGTCAATTCTTTGTCATTTATCAGGGGTCCATATTATCCTATCTCCCTGATGAAAAACGTCTTAGAGCAGTGGTTCTCAAAGCGCGATCTGGGGACCCTGGAAGTTCAGAAGATCCATCACGGGTCCACGATGTCAAAACTATCGGTATAATAACACTAAGATGTTAGTTGTCCTTTTCACTCTCATTCTGTCACAAGCAAACAGTGGCATTTTCTGGGTGTGTGACCTCCCAAGAGGTAGAATGCAGAAGCAGAACTGAGAGTCTCAGGCACCTCCTAGTAAGTCAGGCATTAAAGAGATTTGCGAAAATGAGAAGCAATGCCCCTCTTCTCAACAATTTTTCTTGTTTGGGAAAATAGACTTCTGTTTTATATGTTGCTTATGTTACGATATGATAGGTTTATTGTTTTAATGAGTTAATAAGTATTTTTAAATGTCTCAGTTTTTATTTCCAACATGGTAAATATCAATAAACATAGGCCATATAAACAAAAGCTCTTTGAAGTCCCTAGCAGTTCTGGAGCAGGTAAGGGGGTTCTGAGACCGAGAGTCTAAGAAGCACTGTGTTAGAGAATGAGCAGATGCTGTTGGGTATGTGTGGACAGGGAAAGATCAGACTAAACTCCAAGGCGCCTGAAGCATGGAGGAGTGTTATCAATACCCATCAAAAGGTAGAGAGAAGTCTTAGGGCTGGGATTCATTAACTTCTTCAACCCAGTAAATGCCACATTAAAAATGAGGCTACTCTGACACTATCTCTTGAGGGTGCTCATTAAACAGGGAGATCTCTGAAGACAGGTCTCCCTTCCTGACAGCTTTCGTGTCCATCTCCACCTCCTACCAACTCACAAAGAGTAGCTCTGATTTTGCAGGAGGGACGGTGCAGGTCCTTCTGCTGTCTGGCTGTCCTCTCCACCAGATCCATTGTTGTCTGCTGGAAATGACAGATCAAGGAGGTCCCTTAAGTGACTCTATTTGTAGAGAACTAATACACGTGCATGAGTATGTGAATGCTAAAAGAATTTACTTTCAGTCTTCCCATGAATCTGGCAGATCGGCTGTCCTCTCATTTTCCTCATTTGTTGAGGAGGCCATAAGCACCATCAAAGACTCTTTCTTGATAAGTTTTTTTTTTTTTTTTTTAAGGCAGTAAAGTAATTTTTACAGGTCAAGATTGATTTTCTCAGGACCGTATGTTATCTTTCTTGGGACCTTCTCTATTACTCCGCTCTGATACAGTTGAAGCCCAAGTGCCCGAGCTTACACCTTTTACCCTGGAGCACATAGCAGGTCATTCCATTTGTGGATTCAAACTGCGTTAATGCTTCAAGAAACCTTTTAGCGTTGAATCCGGTGGTTCTTAAATTCCCTTTTGAGAATCTGTTGACAGCGAGCAACCCTTTTCCCCAGGAAGATGCATTTGGTAAGCAAAATAATGTCCTTCCAGAAACATCCATGCCCTAATCCCCCGGAACCTGTAAATATGTTACAGAAAATAGCCAAGTGGAATTCAGGTTGCAAATGGAATCAAGGTGGCTAAGCTGCTGACTTAAAATAGGGAGATTAGTCAGAATCATACAGGTGGATCAGATGTAATCACAAGACCCCTTAAATGTGCAAGAGAGAAGCAAAAGTGTCAGTGTGAGGGTGATACGATGTGAAAAAGACTTGACCGATGTGAAAGACTCGAGCGGTCATTGCTAGCTTTGAAGATGAGGCTGTGAGCCAAGGAACACAGGACCCTCCAGAAGCTGGAGCCGACAGGGGAGCAGATTCCCTGCAGAGCCTCCGAAGGAAACCAGCCCCGCTGATACCTTGAAGTTCACCCAGAGAGACCCATTTCAGACTTCTGACCTCCAGAACTGGAAGTAGTACATTCCAGTGTTGTTTTAAGCCACTAAGCTCATGGCAGTTTGTCACAGCAGCATTAGGAGGCTAGATTGTGCATGTCCGTGCTTATATACCCAATTCTGTGTACAGTTCCATGAAGGACTGACCCCAGGGTAAGGGCCCCATGATATGTTCCCAAATCTCTCTTTTGTTCTTTATTTAAAATTCAATTGACTGGGTGACACTGGTTAATAAAATTATATAGATTCCAAATGTACAATTCAATAATACGTCATTAGTATATCGCGCTGTGCGTTCACCACACAAAGTCAAATCTTCCGTCACCATATATCTAACCCTCTTCACCCTTATCTACCTCCCTCCTCTCGCTTTCCCTCCCGTGACCACTAAACTATTGTCTGTGTCTATGAGTTTCTGTTTGTCTTGTTCATTTGTTGCTTTCAGTTTTTTTATCCCACATATGAGTGAAATCCTATGGTTCTCAACTTTTTCTGTCTGACTTATTTCGCTTCCTATATACGAACAATGAAATTTCAGGGAAAAAAAAATGAAAAAAACAATTCCTTTTGCAATTGCAACGAAAAAGTAAAATGCCTAGAAATAAACCTAAAGAAACTTGTAAAGTACCTATACACTGAAAACTATAAGACATTATTAAAAGAAATTGACGAAGACACAAAGAGATGGAAAGATATTCAGTGTTCATAGATTGGAAGCATCAACATAGTTAAAATGGCCATATTACCCAAAGCAATATGCAGATTTAATGCAATCCGCATCAAAATCTCAATGGCATTTTTTTTTTTCTTAAGAAACAGAGTGAAAATCATCAGATTTGCATGGAATCGTTTTTTTTTAATGGTTGGAGGTAGAACCCAAATCCTTGACTTCTAGTCACCAATGCTATGTTCTTTGTTTCTAAAAGTAAAACACTTTCTCACTCACAGCCAAATTTAAAGTTAAAATGAGCTACAGTTATAGTCTCTTATTATAAAAATAAGATCTTTGACTTCAAGTTGGACAGATTTTTTTTTTTTCAATGAAACCAAAATAAGAAAAAGGTTCAATCCAGACTTCTAAAATCACGCAGAAGTTGGGGAAGATAAATAAAAAGAGTCTTGCTCTGAACACAGCCCACATTAATGCAGATACTTGAAATGTGTCTGTCTGTCCAGGGGAATGTATTACATGCATCCTTAGCTGCTTAAGACCTGCAGGCCAAATTTGTGAAAGTAGAAAGCTGTCAGTCCCTTCCTTCACAACGAGCACCCTCAGGCACTCTTTTCTGGGAATTCAAGTAAGAAAAACAAATTCATCTCAGGGTTGCAGGGAGTTGGCTGAGAGTCAGCGCAAGAGGAAAAGGATGAGAGGGTGTCTTCTGGAAGTTGTCCTGGGATGCTGCCGTGTGGTGCTTTCCTAACTCCATGGCAACCCATCACTGCAGGGTCAGGCCTAAAAGCTTAGGCATCGCCTTTAGCACATTCTTCGGAAACCAGAAAGGAATCTAAAATCATTTAATTTGAAGGATTCACCACCTTTAGCCACTTTCTGTCTGTAGTAAGAAAATACATAGGAGTGGATATTTCATTCACTCTGTGGCCAGTTTAATGAGCTGTGTCTGTCACCTGGGCCTGCCACAGGTCTCTGAGGGACCAGGGACACCCGAAGTCCATCATAGCTGTCACTTTAAGCCTCTGATTCCTATTAAATAGTAAATCCACGGACCTGTCTTAAGACACCTACAGAGTTCTGAGCCCTTTAAGGAAAAGAATCCTGCTTATTCATCATCCTTCCATTCCCACAGAAGCCAAAGCCTCCTACCTAGGGGGCTCAGGAAAGGTTTGTTAGTTATGGGGAGAGATGACACTTTCGTTTTAATCCACAGCTGTTTATTGTGTTAGGTGCTCTGAGTTTCTAAAATAAATCAGCAAAAAAGCATCCTTGTCTCCTGGAAAGGACTAGACTTCAGGAGAAGAGAGAAGACCCTCATGTAGACAGCTGTCACGTGAGCAAAATCTGCTAAGTGCAGTGGGAGAGACAGACAAAGTGAGGGGGCCTGTGGGATTCGAGGCATGTTATTTACAGAGTGAGGCTTAGGAAGGCCTTAGGGAAGAGGCTGTGTTTGAGTAAATGTTGGTGGTCAGCAGGATTTGATTTCAGATGGTGGAAGAGATGTTCCACCACAAGAGGGCTGCGTGGACAAAGAGATGAAGGATCCGGCAGCCATCAAGTTTAGCCAAAGCTGAGGTGCTAGGGTGGGCGAGGAAGAGGGTGTTTGAGGGATTTAAACTCAGTACGACATAGGAGAGCTGCCTGGATGGGGGCGCGGACTGGCCACACTTCAGCATTGCTAATGAGATCGTACCGTACTGAGATTTGCCCAGGATGTGCCTCCTTCACTAGTCGTGTGATTTTTATCCACTGTGTGAAGTGAGTGATTTTCAGATCTAAGGGCTTGATGATCATCATATTGAACTGACTCACACAAACCCCCAAACTGATGAAAATATAGATATGAAGTCTATCTCTGTCTATATAAAATCTATCATATAATTATGTGTCTGTAGCTAATATGTATTCAGATAGATATATGATAGATAGATGATCGACAGATAGGTAGATGATAGTGTATGTTTATATCACTGTTTCTTGATCCTTTTTTTATCCTCCCCCACCAAGAGTAGTCTTTTTAAACATTTTCTTCTGATTGCCCCTCCATGAAATTTTAATACCGCAGACACTTACACTGTATATAAGTTTATGTACTATATGTAGATCTTGGAAGCGATATCACCCTCACTGAGAATTCATGATCTATATGTACATGTGTAGGCACGTGTGTGTCACCTTATTGCACGAAAGAGTTAGGATGCCAAAGCAGATGTCATTAACTCATTCACAATGGAAAGTGTTACTTTCCAAAGGAATGAATATTCCCATCTTTCATCCAAGTACCAGGAAAATTGAAGCAGTAAATAGGGGAGAAAAAAAAACTGTGTCGAGAGCATTGAGTCAAAAGAAAATAAATTGGATAGTCATGGACATATTTCATCCAAGGTATAAAAATGCCTGATGAACTATTCATCATTCTATACATAAAACCTTACTTTAGTGAAAAAATATATCAAACTCTATCATAGATAAAATAGTTCGGTCTCCAACGATGCTGAATGAAGTCTCCAAATCTGATTTTCCACCCTGCTTTTTTTGGACGCCCTTCAGACCACCCTTCTGATTTCACGATAACACAGCGATTGTCATATACCTGTTACCGTGCTGTAGAGTAGTTGATAGCCCTCGAGAACCATCTTAGTTTTCTTAATTGGATTAGACTGCAGACTCCACTCTCATCAGGGACACATTTGAAAGCCATCTACTAAGAAGAGTTACTTCAGCAGACCCATTATGTGTTTCAAGTATTTTTCACTCCAGGGCAACCTTTTTCTGACCTTGCAGCTAAGTCCTTGTGGTCCCCCAGTGCAGCCCACATGCAGTGATCATGAGTCGGACCAGACCGAGCATGCTCTATTCATCCTGGCAGCTGAGGTCTAGCTGTATATCATCATCATTATATAATAATACTTTTGACATATTATA
>NW_011888862.1:2169539-2170587 GCF_000151845.1 Pteropus vampyrus
TTTTTTTTTTTTTTCCCATAGAGAGTATAGCACTAAATTGGGTCAAGGCTATGTCCAAGTTATTGCAATTTCTGAACAAGATAAAAATTGATATAACATAACTGTATCTGTGAATTTTTGTTATCCTATATTGGATTATTATCTTCCTGTCTTCGATTAGCATGGAAAATCAGACTCGATGCAGTGACCTTTTTTTAAGCCAATAGTCATATGGCGTTGACTAAAAAGTAATTCTCCTTTGCCTCTAGAGATGGGATACATAAAAGATGTTTGGTTATCGACTCTGGATACCCAAATCTTAGAAAGAGCTGTGATTGGGGCAGACACTAACACTGAATCCCGATCCCGCCACAGACTTAAATTCCTGTTTCCCATTAGGCAGTGACCGAACAAATTATCATGGACCTACTTGCAAGGTTAATATTTGGGTGCAGAACCCAAAATAAGAAGAGGGGGTGGTAACAGTTCCTTTAAAATCTGAGTTTGTCAAGTAGGTGGGCATAAAGAATGCTTTCCTCACATTATTTCATTTATCCCAGAAATATTTACTGAGGACCTACTATGTGCAAGGAACTATAACACTGCAGCTTCTGAGATTACACCTGTAGTCCGTGCCCTAAATATCTCAGCATCTTGTGAGGGACCATGACAATAGAGCAAGCAGACAATGCAGCGTCATCCACACTCCATGGGAAGTAAGCTCAAGAAACAATAGGAGCCCGAAAGAATAGTGATCACCTGCTTCGGCCTGGGAGATGGGAAGTCAAAGAAGATTTCTTAACCAAAGTGAGAACCGAGAGCTGAAAGAGAAGGAAGAGTTAGTCACATAGAGGAGGGGAAGAAAAGTCCTTCCAGAGCAAGGTGGGGAAGGATGAAAAGGCGAGATGTTTGCGGGTAGTGGTGCTCCTAGCCAGCTGGAGCGCCCCAGCGCTGAGCATGGCGCTTGATACCTGGTAGGTACTTGGTAAATGTCTGAATAAATGAACCGCCTCCTCACGCCCCATGTGGCCTGCCTGCTGCTCCTCTCTCTGACCTGTCTCCCCCTACT
>NW_011888862.1:2172287-2222449 GCF_000151845.1 Pteropus vampyrus
TCTGACCACTCAAATCCCTTCTAGGGAAAGAATTCTCTGATTCTGTGACTTACAATATTCCAGTGTATTAAAATTATGAGTTCATTTATCAGCTTTCATGGGACTGTAAACTTCTAAGGATAAGAATAATATTTTGTTCTCTGAACTACAGGTATGTCTTCTGTAAATCGGGAATAATAAAATATAAATCTAAATCAAAGTCAGAAGATGAAGAGTAATATATGTGTAGTGCCTGGTGCATACAAAGAAGACTCTTAGAATAGATGATCAATAAACTGGCATACCTTTGTACTTTGGGAAGAGCTTATTACAATGTCTTATACAATAGAGGCATTCAAGAAATATTTGCTGTATTACAGAAGGAGAAACTGAAGGCCAAACGCTAGTAAGTGACAAAGTCAAGCACCCCCTTCCCCCCACCGCCACACACACACACACACACACACACACACACACACACACACTGCATGCTGTGACCTCACTACTCTCCATGTTGCCAGAACTAAGAGTTGATTAATTACTGGAGAACTGGCTTTGGCCAGATATTAAAAGAGCTAAAAGCCTATGTAAAAGCTATGCCCAGTCACTTAGAACCTCCACCAACCAGCTGTTTCCAAACAGTCAACTTTTGGTCTCAACCACTCTTAAAGCTTGTTCTTTGTTCTCATTAGACACGGGATGTATGGTTCTGATCATATCCTGTGGTTCTTCAAAAGAAGTGACATCTTTAGTATCTGATGCTTGCAGCTTGGTATCTCTGCTATTATTGTTTATTGCAAAGTTAAACATTCATCAGCACTGGTTGCCAGCTGTAAGGTTTGATCTGGATCACTGGCCTATCTTTTTAAATATAGCTATTGAAGTTATTAACGAGATTGTGCAGACATCAGCTTTCCCTGTCACTTGTTTGCTCATTGATACCCAGAAGTATGAGGACCAGAAGCTAATTCTGCAGCTTCTGCTCAGAATCGCAAATATAATTTATCAGACCAAGAACTTGCCCAAGCAGTATTGCAAAATGTTCCAGCAGCAGGTAGGATTCATTTTATCTGCCTTTGTTTCAGATTCTTCCTTCATGGAAACCCTTCCTCCCCCTTCTCCTTACTCCCATCCTTGTAAAAGATCATATGAATAATGGTTCAGGAAATTTAATACTTGTGTTTTGCAAAGGAGCTTGCATTTCTTTTTAATATTATCCTAACTCACAGGCAATAGAAGGCAGTGAGGGAGATTCAGAGAGAAAATTAGCCCCTCAAGAGAAAATATTTTAATGCATTTTTTTATTGTGGCAAAATACACATAACCTAAATTTTACCATTAGTGACATTTAGTATATTCAAAATGTTTACCATTTTGATTCTGTGCCCAGTTCCACTGGGTGGGAGTCCCCTAGCTACCCACCACGCAATTCTCCAACAACAGTGGGTGTCCTTTAATTCGACTCAATTCTGACACTGTCTTCCTGGAGATAGCGTCAGATCCCACAGGTTTAGGGCTCAGTCCTGCAAGACTGCTTCCCCTCCCCCGTCCCCACACCCCTGCACCCATGCACACACACAACACACACTTCAGAAGTCAATGGCGAGTCCTGGTTGTCACCCGGACTTCTGACCAACTGGCTATAGATCAGAGATTCCCATTTTCCCCTCCTTTGGTTGAATTAATTTGCTAGAGCAACTCAGAGAACTCAGAGAAGCATTTTACTTACTAGATTACCAGTTTATTATAAAAGGATGTAACTCAGGAACAGCCAGATGGAAGAGATGCAGAGGGCAGGGTGTGGGGAAAGGGCACAGTGCTTCCATGCCCTCTGAGCCTGACACTCCTCCCATCTCCACGCGGTCACCAACCTAGATAGTCTCCAAACCCTGGCCTTTTGGGTTTTTATGGAGGCCTTGTTACACAGGCGCTGTTGATTAAATCATGGGCTAGGTGATTGTTTCAACCAACCTCCAGCCCTTCTCCTCTCGCCAGAGGTCAGGCGGTGAGACTGAAAGTTCCAACCCTTTAATCCATTGGTCGGTCCTTTGGCAACCAGCTCCCATCCTTACATGATTTCCAAAAGTCACCTCATTAACAAAAAAAAAACACCTTGGTCATCGTCATCACTTAGTAAATCCCAATGGTTTTAGGAGCGCTGTGCCCGAAATGGGGACGTAGGCCAAATGTATAATTCTTATTAGAAATCACAATGTCACAGCAACTGTCACCACTATTTAGTTCCAGAACATTTTTGTCACTCCAAAAGGAAACTAATTATTAAGCAGTCACTCTCTGCCCCTCACCTCCCGCCCCTGGCATCCACAAATCTACTTTCTATCTGTATAGGTTTCCCTGTTCTGGACATTTCACACAAATGGAATCGTACACCATGTGGTCTTTGGTGACTGACTTCTTTCATTTAGCAAAATGTTTTCAAGGTTCACCCACATCGTCCCATGAATCATACTTCATTTTTATGGCTGAATAATATTCCATTATGTGTGTGTGAGAGAGAGAATGTGTATGCGCATAGATGTCTGTGTGTGTGTGCGTGCGTATTTTGGGAAATCAATATTTAACTTCAGCTTTTACAGCATAAAGGCTTTTCCCAAGTGAATATGATTCAAATATTTGTTTGAAGACCATTGAAATAATTTAGATTACTTTCTGAGCGTTGTCAGATTATTTTCATAATGTAGACATAGGCGTTTTAGGTTCACTATCGTTCGATAAGTGCGAATGTTAGAGTCTTTGAAAACTGTCATCCACTGTGTTTTAAATTAAGCTAATGCCTAACATGATGTTTCCCCTTCAGGCCAAAACCAGGTGTTTCATTTGAAACTTTTATTGTCTGATGATAATATTCATGAAAGTGTCGCTACAGTTATCTTTCCAGAGGATCAGGCCACTGTTCATTCAGCTGCTCCTTAACAGATTCTCAGAATTCAGGGAAAACACTGTGGGGAGAGAAACCCAGGCTCACAGGTGTGAAAAATCTCAGATTTGAACGTATCTGAAATTGAATACAGAAAGTGTTACATTCTGTTTCACAATAATAATCACACACAGAAAATGTTTATCTTTTCACTTGGCATACGTTAAATAAAAAGTCTCGACAATTATATTATTATCTATAAACCCCTAAATTCGATATGAGCAGAAAACAGGTGTTTAAACTCTTTGTTTACCCAACCTCCATTTTCATATGCTTTCAACATATTATGCACTTCCTGAGACATGCCTATGCAGAGTGAATTGTGGCCTTTCCAGGCTTAATTTGCTTCTTAATTGTGCATGATTTTATGATGCCCATAAAATAGTACTTATAGGCATAACATTTCAAAGGCGGCACTTTTGAGAAAAGGAGAGTTAGATTTATTTCCAGATGTTTCTACCGAACATTTTTTCCCTTCACCCTACACTCTGATTTCATGATTGTGATTAACAGCACGAAGCTCCATAGCACAAATTCATCAGCTGATGCCTTCCACCCACCAAATTTGGTTTTCTGAGTTCAATCTGAGATGTAATAACAGTCTACTTTGCATAATTATCATATGAGACCATCTATAATTAAATGATGAAATGTCGTTATGCTCCAGTGTGTAGACTAGGCTTTATGTAGTTTGAAGCCGTAATGGTTCCTTTGCTTTACCTTTCATGCAGTTTGTGTGGGGGGAATACAAACAAGCAATTCATTTCCAATAGACTTTAAGTTCCCATGGGAATCTTTTCTGTTTGTTTTCAATTTTGGGAGAGAAGACAATTTCTTAAACTGAACAATAACTAGGAATTTTAATGTGATTGCCTCTTCAGTGTTAATAGTTATTGCTCACAAACTTTAATAAGTGATAATTATCAACATTATATTTTGAGTTTTGTCTTAAAAACACTTGAGAAAGCTTTTATGATTGCTTTTCAAATACCTGTACAAAAAGACCTGAAACGAGCCTTCCAAAAGTTTCGAATCTTGATTCATAATCTTGCTTTATAGTCTTTCTATTTCTTCTAATTAGATAAAGCAAAGCTGCCTAGACCAAGTTAAAAACTAAAACAATTGTTCTAAAATTTCAACATCTCCGAGATTCTTTGTGAAACCGCAAGGAATATTATTAAATTAAACTTAAAATAACTGAATAGATAAGTTTGGCTAAATTATATCTACGTTTTCCAAGCATTCTTTGCATAGCAACTTTATGCCACATACTGTGGCAGAGACGGAAAATAAACATACATTATTACACAACCTCCGAAGAGATCAAAATCTATTCAGTTCTAAAATTGCCAAGGGGATGCATTTACCGGAGATTTACCTGGACAAATACTGGAGTAAATCTTCAGTTTAAGTACATTTCATCCATTGGCCTTTCCTGTCTTAAACAGTGGGAAAGGGCTACCATTGTTTAATTTTAGCGGAGCATTTGTGCTCGTGACATGATGTCAAGAATCAAGAGGGAGTGTTCCTCCTAGGACCTAAATGAAGGAGTTTTAAGTGCTCATCTTTAATGTCTCGTAATGATCATTTGGAAAATCATGCTCTATCGTTTATGTAAATGCGGTGATTTCCCACATATGTCTAGATCTGAGGTCAGCAACCTGTGGCTAACAGGCCAAGTCTGGCCCTCTGTCTGTTATTGTAAATAAAGTTTTATTGTGACACAATCATGCCCTTTCTTTACGCATTTGTCTATGGCTGCTTCTGAGTTGTGACAAGACCAGATGACCTGTGAGGGGAAACAGAGCTTGGCACGCTAAAATATACCTTTTGAGATATCGGTTATTTTAAACTGGTTATTTTTAAGGAAAGAAGGACTCAGGAAGAAACTTTAACCTTCCCCATAACTGCTTAAAAGAATTTAGACAGAGCACCTGCTCCAGGAAGGACAATACCATCATAAATAACTATAGTTTGAAATGAACTAGTGCGATAGATGGGAAGAACCTACCAAGACCTTTTTCATCAAAATCCCCTCTGTGTTTAGTTGTTTAAGTTGCCCAGCAAACATTTATTTACCAAACATTTGCTATCTCCCTGTGAATTACATTCCTGCCCTTTGAAGTCCCAAGCCACAAACCTTCCTTCTCCTTAGCTCAGGATGGCATATATGCTTTAACTGCCCGATCTGAACTAGGGTCTCATATTCTTATAGAACCTTCATATGCATATACGTAATAAATTTAGTCACTTTCTCCTGTTAATCTATCTCATGTTAATTGAGTTATTAGTCAAGTCAGAAGAATTTAGAAAGAGGAAAAATTGTTTCTTATCCCGCCACACCTGCAAAATCTAAAATATTTACTATTTGGCCCTTTACAGAAAAGAAAAAATCTGCCAACTCCTGTTATAAATAACATGCCTCAACTGGGATTTCTAGGGTTACCAGTGTTAGACTCATCTGCTGATCACTCATTCTACTAGTTAAGAGCTGCACTGGTCACACCTTTCCCCACCTCCTTTTTGGACTCCTCCTTTTCTGGTGTAGTTCTTTAAGCATAGAATTAAAAAATCACTGTGATTTTAAATGATAAATTACACTTTTATTTTTTTTTCCATTTATTCTAAACAGCACGTCCAGATACCAGTCATTTCTGCTTTTTAAGATGAACATGTAATTCATGTGTCCTTCTTGCTTCTCTTTACCCTTTCCTTTCCCAACTTTTGTCTTCCATATTTTGTCTTTAATAATACAAAGGTTAAAATCATTTACAGTTGGTCCGTATCCATTACTGAGTCTTTTCTGCCTCATCTGTAGGTTGATTCTAAATGTAAAAACTTACTGAAGAGTTTTTTTTTTTATTTTTATTACTAAGAAAATATTATTCATCGTAAACCTGATTATTTGCTGGTAATATTGCTACTCTTTTGAACTTTTTTGATTTTCTGGCGGTCTCTGACTGGTTCTTATTTTCCCCCTTGCAAGTCCTATCTTAAATGCTTTATTCTTTTCAAGAGTATCATCAATTCTCTGGAACCACCTTCTTTCCCAGGTACTTCCTCCCTCAATTCCTCCTTCTGCTCTAATCTGGCCTGATGACTTCCTAGGCCACTACAAAACTGTCCTCCTATGACCTTGCTCTTTTTTCATCCCATGTTGGATCCATGGTTTCCTTGGTATCATGCCTTTTATCTTAATTTTGTTGGAGCACATCCTTAGATAACTTGCTTAGAAAAGATGTGTTGGAATAAATTTCCTAAATATTTGCATGTCCGGACATATCTTTATTCTCTCTGCCCTCTCACTTGACTTAGAAATCTAGGTTGAAAATTATTTTTTCACTGAAGGTTGAAGTCAAGTTACATTGCCTTCAGGCCTCCAGTTCCGCAGTTCGATGATGATCTGATTTTCTTTCCTTTATCCTCAGTGTATCATTTTTCTCTCTATAGCTTCAGGTTTCATTGTGATGCATCCAGGTGTGAAGGTGCTTTTCTTTTCAGGCTAAAGTCTCTCAGGCTAAGTTGTCAGGTCATTCAGCTCAGACACTATTCAGATTCATTTATAATTCCTTTCTCCCTATTGTTTTCTCTTTCTATTTTAGAAATTCATGTCAATTGTATATTGGATCTTCTGAGTTGATCATCTGTGATTGTTATTCTTTTCTCTTATATTTCTAACACGTTGTCTTTTTATTCAGCTTCCTGTAAGATTCTTTAAAGACTTATCCTTCAAGCTTTTATTGATTTGAATATGAAATTATATATTTAATTTCTAAGAGTACTCCTTCATTCTCATGTTTCATTTCCCCCCCTCCCCCAATAAAGGGCTGTAGTGTACATCCTTGGGCATATAGCTCTATTTGGGCTGCAGGTGTAGAAACAAGATCGTTGTGACAAAGAATACATGCATTTAAATTCTGAAAGCTATGATGGCCCTTCAGAAACAGATCGCACCACCGTACACTTGTATTTCAATGGGAAAAAGTGGCATATCAGTATTTTACTTTTATTGATGAGAATGAGTGTCTTTTAGAACTTTATTGGCCATTTAGATTATTTTCATCTATGTGCCTGATTATACACTTCACCATTTTTAATCGGATTATCTTTTCTGTATGAATTCTACAAGCTCTTTAGCTATTATGTATATTATATATTTGTCAGTTCTATATGTTGCAAAAATTTTCTTCCAGTGTGTTGTCTTATTATTTTATTTATGCTTTTGCCCTCTTAAATTGCTGTGTAGTTGAACATGTTTGTCTTTTCCTTTGTAAGCTTCCAGATTTCACGTTATACTTAGAAATGCCCCAAGATTCTAAATGTATTCGTGTTTTCTTCTACTACTTTCATTGCTTAAATGTTTTACATCTACTATTTATAGGAAACTTTGTATATGGCATGTTTGGGGATCTAGCTTATTGATCTTCCAAACAGATAATTCAGTTAAGTCCATTGAAAACAATAATCTGTTCTTTCCCTAGGATTTGAATTGCATTGTTTGTGGATCATTTCTGCTCTACTGCTCTATTTACCAGTTTCTTTTAGAGGACGTAGTTCCATAATGTAATGGTTCAGTGGAGGCTCCCTTCACTGCCACTTACTAACTTTCCAAAGTCCAGTTACTTTACTGCTTTTTGGCTCAGCGCCCTCAACTGTAAATGATGATAATAAGTATACTGTTCACCTAGTAGGTTTGTTGTGAAAATAAATGTGGTAATACTTACATTTAATCCAGAACAGTGCTTGGCAAGCTTGGTGAATGTTAGCAGTACCTGCTGCTGTTACAGTAATCATTCTTTTCTTCAGGGCCTATCGCTGTGCCTGATTAAAAAAAATATATGACTCGAAGGTTAGATACATGAATGTAAATTATTGAAGAGAATGGAAACCAGTTGCGAGGAAGAGAGAAGAGCATAAAGTTTTGGTGTTCTCTTTTTAAAGTGGAGAGGGATTGGGGCAAACTCTCCCAGCGTTTTATCCTGAGTCTACAGTCTGTTTCCCCCATGGCTATGTAGCCCAGAAAATAAGTGTCACAGTAATAAAGTTCGAAAGTAGTTTTCAGCCCTTAAATTGAATTAAATGAGTACTATTGTGACAAGTTAATTAGACATCCATAAAGTTGCTAAATATATGTCACTGAAAATGTCTATGTTTCATATTTTGTTAAACATCAATTATGATCATAAGAAATATGCATCTAGTAAAATGGATACTGCTGACATGTTAATTATTCTGGAAAATAATTGATTTGAGCTTCAGATATTCAGGTAGGAATGTTCCCTAGTCTCGGCAGCTCTAGTCTATGTTGGAGCAGCCACAGGAATATAAAGTAAAATGCGCGCCTCTAATCTACCTGTTTTCCAGTTGTTGACAGTGAGCCGGATGGACTCATGCTAGCGTAATGGCAAATGTTAATTCAAGTCATCAAATTGTTGATCACCAAAAATTGTTATTACCCCCCATAAATGCTTCTCCATCAAAGAACTCAGATTCTCAAGAAAGTCATAGGAAATTAGGAAGCTGTAACAGAGGCGGACACTCTAGCCAGTTATGTAGTGAGGGTGGCTGCGAACTACAAGATGTATGGAGGTTGGCTGTCTATTTCATCTCTCAAGTTCACTCCCTGGGTGTCTCCCACTGAGCCAGTGCTCTTCAAACTGTGGTCTCGAACCCTGCACCAGCGTCAACCTGGAATGCCTTTTAAAACACAGATATCTGAGTAATGCTGAATGAATTAATGGGAAGAATTGAAGTACGATTTAGGTTATCAGTTATGTTGGGCCTGAAAAATGAAATACTTTTAAGCAAATAACATCGAGTAGATATCACAAAAAATAACAACACTGTAGTGCTTTCTTTAATTATTTGAAATTTAATATTTTTATTTTAAAGTGGAAATGAGCGATGGGCAATTCCTAATCCTAGAAGATATCGACCGTGCTACTCTCAGTGACTGTTCTCCTCTCTCTACTGAAATAGAAGACCTTCTCTGCTTGAATAGGGTCTGAACACGAAAACCTCTGGTTTCATCCCTGCCTACTTTCCAGAGGTTGACCTTGCTCACCAGCGCTAAGGGCTTCTAGCTGGGGTGTCCCCTCGAAACCACAGTGTGTCACAGAAGGACCACCAACATGATCTGTAGATCCCTGCTCCTGGGTGCTATCCAACAGCTCAGAAGTCAGGGTTGCTCATACAAGCGTGGCCTTGCGGCTAAATTGTTTTCTAATGTGGTTGCACCAATGTATTCTCCAGGAGTAGATCTCCTTAGTGGTATTTGAAGTGTACTATAGCCTCTTCTTCAATGCAATTCACACTCACTTACACTCAGCCAGGTATCATACTATTTATACTGATTATTGCCAAACAGAACATGTGAACTGAAGCACTTATTGTGTGGCTATCTGTGTTTTAAATATTTAATTCCCAAGAAATCTCAATCAAAGGTCAAATATTCCTTTGGACTAATGCACATCTGGGGTTGATGGTGTGAGGCGAGATTGAGAGCTACCAGCTCTGCCCAGCCTCTCAATCAACCCAAGGATGTGACTTGATTATTATTGCCTCTGACACATTACAGTGTCATTAGCAGAAAAGCCATCTCTTAAACACATTGAACTGAACTCAATTATTGTAATTGATTACCAGTCTAGCTGTAGAGATCTTGCTGCTTTAGGGAAACTGACAAACATTTTGCCATTTTAAATCCGACATTTAGAATCACAAGGCACAGTCAATAAGCGTTTTGCAAGCGCTAAATTCATCGTCTTTAACGATGACAGAAATCTCTCTGGGTAGATGAACTGGCTCTTGATCATAGACTAATTGTTGAAATGGTTTTCGGTAGTGGTATTGATGAACAGAACTCAGTTCTTGCGGGATAAATTTGATCATGGATTAATGGAACCTATTTTGGATGTTAATTTATCCAAGCCCTAATAGATCCTCGATTTATTGCATCTCATTTAGTAAAGCTGAAAGGATCTCTGGAAAAATGTGTCAGTCTAGGTTCTCTTTCAACTCCGGTTCCTTTGAACTGTAATCCTCAAATGAATGATATTCTGATTCATAAATAAAATTAATTATATGTGCATTCAAGTTAATATTTAATAACTGTTAACCTCATTTTCTAAGATAGTCTACTATTGTCTCCTAGAACTTAGAGAGAATTTCAGGATTTTTATTTCCTCGACTCATTGCATTCCAGGTCCTTATAGATCTTAGAGCCTCTGACCTGTCCAGGTCCTTATAGATCTTAGAGCCTCTGACCTGTCCAGGGAGGACGTGCTGCTCTGGCTTACCTGAAGGGCGTGCGGCAGGTATTACACAGCGCTCTAACATGGCTTGTACTTTTCCTCTCTAACTTCATTTCTCCTCTTCAGTACCGCTCTCTCTCCTAAGCACTCTCCCCTATTACCCAACGACAAGCAATACTTACTGTCATCTGTCCCAAACACCACTTTCTTTTATGCCTCTATGGCTTTGCTTGTTGTTTCCTTAGATTGCAATGTAATTCCCTTCCTTATCCTCATGGTGGTCACCGCCTCACATCTCTAGAGTCATCTCCTGGGTGTCTACTCCGTGAAGTCTTTCCTGGTCCCCCATTCCCCATTCTCGATTAGATCAATCACCCCATGGCTTGCATCCCCGCATTATGGAGCGCACCCTCCCATCACACTTGCCTCTAGCAATCTATCCTACTTATATGTTTATATCACTGGCCCCTCCTGCTGCACTGGAATTGCTTTGATGGTGTAGAACCAAGGAGAACATCATAGTAAATTAACACTCATTAACACTTTCTTGAATAAAGGAATGAACGCACGAGTAAAACAATGGGTTGGAAACTGTTCTCTTAAGGTGGCATGTATCTGTTTCCCCCACCTGGGATATTTTTCCCATGGATATCCTCCTGGCTCAATCCCTCGCTTCATTCAAATCTCAGAGGTAACCTCCTTAGAAAGGTGTCCACTGCCATCTCGTTAAAACAGTTCTCTATCCCGCTATCATTTTCTTCATAAAAGCTATCAGCCTCTGACAACATGTGATATAGTTTATGTTTATTTGATTTTCATTGTCTCAGTCCTTCCACAGAAGAGGGTTTGGCAAATTATTTTTTTCTGTAAAGGATCAGATAGTGAAATATTTTAGCCTTCATGGGCCAGACCATCTCTGTCACAACTACTGAACTCGGCCATTGTAGCATGAAAGCAACTACAATGCATAAATAAATGGGCATGCCTGTGTTCCAATGAAACTTTATTTACAAAAGCAGGTGGAGGTGAGCTCTGGCCCATGGGCAATATAGTTTGCTGATGCCTGCACTCAATATAAGCTTGTCGTGAATCTCAGCCATATCCTGAGCACCGGGCATGTAGAAAGCTTCTATTAAACAGTTACCGAATACGTGGTAGATAAAGTTGATCCACCATAAATAATGAAAGAGACCGATTTTGATTGAATTTGAAAAATTAATTTCTGCCAATTTGAAGGAAAATGGTAGAAAAGATGAGCAATCGACTCTTCTAAAACATGAAAGCCTTAGCCAAGGTCTCACCTAGCTCTCAAATTTAATGATCTTCTCCCTCTTGTTAATTTTCCTGCGTGTCTGGCACGTTTGCTATGCAGATAATGTTGACCAAAGATAGAAGTTTGCTGAGAACACTTTGACAGAGAGACAAAGAGACAACCCTCAGTTAAGATAAAAAGAATATTTCATTTAAATTAGGCAAATAGAAATGGATTCCACAGCGGTCCATAGATGAACCCAAAGTCTTCATCATATTTAAAAATTTATATGTAGAAAACATGTTTCATTCAGGAAGAAATGTTAATAGGTTTTTGTCTTAGGGTTTTGTTATTTGTTTTTTGAGAATCATTGGTATAAATATAAGTGTAGTTGATGTATCATAAATAAATATTAGTTGAATAAATCATCTCGGTGCTGTTCCCAATGTAGAAATATTTATTACTCTTGGCTAAGAATCAAAAAAGCAGCTAGAATTAAATTTTTCACTGGAAGCCAAGACAAAGAGACTCCCCATCAGTGCCATCCAAGGGGCAGGGTTTGTTTCATGAGAGTGACCAGGTTGCTTCATGAAAGAGAGAGGCAAGGTGCATGGTTTAGAGTCCTTGCTGGAAATGGATGGATGTGGGCACAGTGAAGGAAACCAACAAGTCCCATTGGGGAACCAGGAGACTAGCAGCAGCTGGGACCTGTTAGCATAGAGCACAGTGAGCTCTGGAACCGTGGAAGAGGGGCTGATGTGACATGAACCGTAATCGGAGTGGATATGGTCACTCCAGAACTTCTTCAAAGCTTGGAACGGGCAGGAATAATAAATACTCTGATCTCTCTGCCTTCTCTGTATCCCACTTTCTCCTGCCAGCACCTTCCATTGTTTGAACCCAATGGGAGCCATATGGTAAGGGACCGACGTGATGACACCCATAGGATCTGGGCTTAGAACAGGAGAAGCACAAGCAAACAAACAAAACCAAATTGGAAAAAAATGCGTAAACCTTGGGCGGTAATGTAGTTTTATGTGTAAGTAAGGAAACTAAATTCTCTAGGTAGGGGCTAAGAATAATTACTTTAATGCAGAAAAGATTAAGAGATCACAAGTTCTTACTTAAAACAGAACTGTTAGCTCACAACTTTGATCCTGTGATTTCCTTACCAGCCACTTTTAACTTCTATCAGACGTTCTTAGTCATAGAAGTGAGCCCTTACCGCTGTCCGGAATGGGGAGACTCCCCCCTCCTTTAGTTCTTACAGCTGAACTAATAAAAAAAAATTAAATTGACAACAGACTGGATTAACAGCGGGGAGAAAGCAATCTAATATGTGCACATGGGAGCACCATAATATGATGCTCAAAAAAAAAAAAAATCAAATAAATGACCAAACCATACATTTGCGAAAAAATCGGCAGGACGAAGAAAGTCACTGCTCATCAGAAAAGAATCTAAGTGAGATTTGGGTGTTCCTAAGTGAGGAATCCAAAAAGTTTGGGCTTACGGAGTAAATTGGTAAAGGTCTTACCAGGTTTGTTTATATAATCTTTCCGCTCTGGATTCTTTTAAATAAGATTGTCTCAGCCTCAGGAGTAGGCGGGGCACAAGTCACATGGGAGATTTATTTCCTGCCTTTAGGGGGACAGGGAGGTCAGGGTTTTCTTCTTGCACAGGCAGTTTCTTAAGTAACTTTAATTCAAAATAATCAATATGCCATTGTGGAATATCTTCGGGCAGCCTGCCCTGGGCCCTGACACGAACTTCATTTTCAGGTTTCTAAAAATGCCACTGAATATTCCTGAAAGTGAGAGCTGGCCTTTTGAAGAGCCGTGGTGAGCTGTGTAATATCAATGATGTGTTCATCCTGTTTGGGCTCACACCGTTAAGTCAGGGACGCCCTGGATCATACAGAACAGAGATCTGCCCGTTGTTTGCTTTTGTACTCCTATCAGTAAAGGCTTTTGAACACGTACCCCTGGTGTATATTAATTTATTTATAATTTAAATATAGCTACTACTGTAAAGAATATATTATGGAGAGTATAGGCATATATAAGAAAGATGTTATAATGAGATGTTAAAATAAGATGAAATACACATTGTGATCACTTGTAAACATTTTGCTATCACTGCCGCATTAACAATTATGTAATATTTTAAATGACAGCAAAGCGATTGAGGATGCTTATTTATTTTCGGGCATCTTGGTTTCCCATTTCATTGAATAAAAATTTGAAGGTCTGGTTGCAAATTCAGCTTATTTCTTTACTTGGTTTTAATCATTGTCATTGGCGAAAAAAAAGAACCACAGACACATATGAAAAGGTAAATGGACAGTGTTTTGCCAGCTTGCTCATCAGATCATGAAATACTATTTTTCAATCCCATCTACGCAAACAATTTTGTTGACATTCAGCTGGAAAGTTTCTGTCTTCCTTGATGTCCCTCAACTGTTCTCACCAACCAAATGGAAAATGTTGTATTTTTCTATATTTAACAAATGAGTTCACAATCCACTGAAATTCTTCATTCGGCCAATTTTTAAACATATTAGAAAAATTCATTTCCAAGTTTTCAAAGGCTGCTGTTTTTATAGATACATGTTTGCGTAATTTTCAATACAACCAACACAGTGCTATGCTCGTTTCCAAACATCTGTTTCTCTACATTCTTGCCACAATCCAAATTTCTTTTATAAGATACTTTCTCATTTATTAATATAATATCTCTTTTACTCTAAAAATGTTTGACTTCATTGTCACCAGGTAGTCAATAACCCCTGTGTAGGACAAAAGATTTTCATAGCCACTCTACTGCACTGTCCTGGTTTTGTTCCCAAAGGAATCACATTGTTGACACGCTAAAGCACTTCCGTTTCTTTGGAGCCATTGCTTGCATGGAATTCCTTCAAGTGAGTGGGCGTCTCTCTATTTACCCTAGAACCCTTGTTTTGTTCTAGTCAAAGCTGTTCCATCATTTTATACTTTTGTATATTTGTGCTATTATCTCAGCATCCTAAATGTTATTTTATAATAGGTTCTGGTGTCTCATACAGCTAGACAATCAGAGCGTTTTTCTTGTGCAGAATGTTCTTTGATATTATCATATAAAACTTAGAATTCTTTTTATCGAATTCTTTAAAAAGGACTGTGGCGATCTCTCTATTGGATGGCATAAAATCTGTAAATTAATTTGAAGGGAACTGAAATCTTCATTTTCAGTCTACCCATTAAGGAGCAGCTTCATTTGTTTCAAACCCTCCTAGAATTCTCCAACAAGATTCCTCTAAACATTTTATGATTTGTAAGCTTAAGCTTTCTGGATTCTCTTGGCTTTTCAAGTGCTATGTAAGTTTCCAAGCTCAACTAAACAATTCTAGATCTTTAAATGCTCCTGATGTGTTTTTGGGAATTGACTGACGATGGCCTGTGGAATTGATTCCTGAAGGTTATGTTCTTCTGAACCCACAATATGCCTATCCGTGAAGGCAAAAAGCATGAGTCTCACTAGTTTTGTGAGCTGAAAACACATTATGTGCAGTTCTTAATGTTTATATTAAATTTAACTCATCTCCTGTGGCAGGATTCGGTTAGGCTCTTTTGAGTCCAAAAGACTGAGGCTTACCAGATTTGCCAAAAAAAAAAAAAAGTAGGGGCTGCGTATAAAAATTCCTATATTAGAGAGATTGAGTCCCGTGGACAGATGAGAATGGAAATGCAGTGGCCGACCCCCCAGCCTCTTGGGAAGCAGGACTGGGAGGTAGTTCCAGATGCGAGAAGCTTTAGGGTCCTTATTGGCAGGAGTCTAGGCTCTCCTAGCATGACGTCACTCCACCATGTGGGTTCTCTCCAAATTTCATCACATCTCTTCCAACTATGCTTTCTCCTTTCCCTCAAAGGTTCTGTTTACCTATAGTTTCTGTTTTCTCACATGGCACATATAAATTTTATCCCTAAACTCGTGTGTATCATCGTGTTATATTCCTGCTGGTTGGCAGTGCAAATATAATTATATCGAATATTCAAAAGGCCTGAGAATCTCTTCAGAGCAGAAATCCAAGCAGCCTTTGTGGCCTTCAGTTCATGTTACCTAATCCTGTAAGATGCCCTAGTCCAAGCTTGCGTGGTCCCCTGAAGTTCACCGATTCTGCCATTTCTCTAGGCTCAGCCTGTGTGTGGGTCTTGGCTCCCTGCTAGGCATACCACCAAGCTCTCCCTCCTGAAGTTTCTGCCACCTCCACGAGGTCCTGCCTTTGCCTCTTCAGCCACGTTGCTCAGACTTTCAGAAAAACAAATCTCTGGAAAGAGGGTTTCTTGCAGTCAGCTTTTGCTTTGGCCCTAGTAAATACATCTCCCTAAGGCAAAGGACTACATGAGACTTGCCCACCTTATTAGACCTGAGGGAGGAAAAAACTGAGAACCAAGAAAAAATTTGTTCCGTACGTTATTTTGCCACATATACCATCATAATTTTGACCTGCTGGAAACCTATCATGGGGTCTAACCTACCTTCCGACCTCTCTCAGTGGTAACCTGTCAACTGTAACAATACAGGCTTCTTTCTTTTTCCTTCCTACTTACATTCTTGTCCTGGGGAACTCTGCTTTGCGTAGCTTAGCAGTTTTGCTCGGAGCTTTTCTTATTAGGCTTCCTCACAGGCCACAATAGGGCTAATGAACTGTTGACCCTTGAGTTGGGAGCCACCACTGCCCAAGTCCAGTGAAGAATAGACTATGGGGGACCCTGTAGCTGCCATGTCAACAGGAACAATGAGGGCAGGAGTTTCCTTTGGAAGCATCTGTGGTATTTGTCCAGTGTAACATATTTAATCACGAATGGTGTGGGGAATAAGGTTGGTGGAGAGAGAATCCTTTTGGGATGTGGAATATCAAGGTTTTAAAATAATATTAAAAGCACTATTTACAGATTGGATGAGTGAGCTTTTGGTGCATAACCAACAATCCCCAAAGTCAGTGCTGTAAAACAATCATTATTTCTTATTCCTCATTCAGCTGGCCGGTCAAGGCTCGGGGGCTGGGCAGCTCTGCTCCCCTGGGCTTCTCACTGAGGTGCCGGTTCTGGTTGTTCCACCTTTGTCCATCCTGAAGGGACAGCAGCTACCTTGAGGTCTTCTCATGGTGATGACAGAGAAGCATGAGCTCATGGCCAACTACACAAGTGTTTTCACTTCTCACATCTGGGCTCCACCATGCTTTGGGCGGTGAGATGTGAGTGGAGTGAAGGAGGAAGAAATATGTACTGTGGGCAGTGAGGAGGCACTGAAAATTAACGTGGTATCCAGTGGCGAGCTACATCCTAGGAAGCAAATGAAGAATAATTCGGTCTACCCCCCAGACCAGTGCTACCAAGGTGGGAATATAATATATCTATGCTTAATGTTCTCATGTAGTCACAGCTGGCATTCCATGAAAGGTGACACCAACGGTGACCCTCTCAAGCAGCATTCAGGTACTCAGGAGTATAGATTCACTTATACTTTTTTTCCTTCCACTCCTAAGTACCCTGGTGTCCCACCTGCCACCATCTTTCTAGATTCCTTAACTCCACAGCAAAGGTAATAGCTTCTAAATTTGATTCTTCCTTCCAGAATTTTCCTACACAGCACATATCCAAAACAGGACCTCGCTGGCTTCAACGAGTACACGGGAAACTAGAATGATTTGAGGTTTTCTTACAGGGTGCTTCATACTAGTCACAGTAATTCTGTGCGATACATTGGATGTATCTGTCTTTTATTTCTGCTGAGGAAGAGAGGCTCCAAGGTTAAAGGAGAGCGCTTGCCTGCCGTCATGGGGAGTTAGGCAGCAGGATTACCGTCATTTCCTCTGAAACGAATCTGTCAGAAATGGGAAAATTGCTCATTCGATCTCTGGACACAGCTTCCACCATAATTAATATAGTCTGTGTTTTCAGATCATAGATTCCTGGCCTATCTGTGTGTGTGTTGGAGAAGGTTGGGAGCTGGGGCCAGAGGTTTATGTAGCTCATCAGTTGTAGTCTTCCAGTCTCAGCATCAGAATTCACTGAAGCATGTTCAGCAGATAAAAAAAACTCTGCTTTTTCAGCTCATTATAAAAGGACTCAAGCATCTTTCTAAAAAAATATTGCAAGGAGAGAGCCAAAAAGTGCTAGCCTTAATACAAAGAACAAAATGATATTTCATGGGGGAACGTTTTCTTGTAGATTCATTCCTGCTGGAAAAAAGACAGCGGTTGATTATTTTTAGATAATTTATTCTGAAAATATCACCTGTTGAGCAAGAAAATAATACCATCAGAAGGTTATCCTCAGTGCAAGCCAATCCAAAAGAATGAAAACATAAACAGCAAACACATGCTAGCACAAGCAGCGACCACAAAAATACGCATTTGTTGTATTTTAAACCTTATTTGGATGGGGAAACGACAATGAAATAAGAGGAACAAACTGTCAGATTCTCTGTTGACACACAGGATGGCAGTGTCTGAGATGAAAGGGCCTGCTCCTGTGTCCCACCCTTTCAACGTAATGAGTGCTTACTTTCCCCATGACCCGGCCTTCTTTCCAGCCCTGGGCTCCGTGTTCACTTAGTGGTCCAGGAACATGGTCAAGGAAGTCTTACCAACAGCGATTCGGTTGCTGGAGAACCTGGATTTTATTCTTCTTTTATTCTTCTGTATTCTTATACATATTGCCTCCTGTATATCAATTTAAATCTGTGTTTACCGTGTCCTTGATTTTGATATGATTTTTCAAATCGAAGGCCTCAGAGTTTCCCTAGGATTTCTGAGGCATTTCACTGAGCGTTGGGCTATAGGTATTTGAAACTTTATTGAGTTTGTTTTCATAATTTCAAGTTAAATGAGTTCATTATGTCTGAAACCTATTCCTTTTTATTCATTCAGTGACCCAAATCGATGAAAAGAACAGCTCTTGCTTTTCGAGTGCTTCATATGTGCCGGACATTTTGCTAAATACTTTATGTTTACTCATGCATCTAATTTTCACAACTGTCTTATGAGATCATTACTCTTATTTTCACCGTTTTCCAGATGAGGAAACTGAGGCACAGAGTGATGAAGTCATTCGTACAGGTCACACTGCTGGGAAGTGATGGGGCCAAAATTCAAATCCCAGGAGTCTGGCTCCAAAGTGTCGCTCCGAACGACCATCTCGGTTCTCAGGTTCACCCTATACCTGGGCATTTGTGTGTTTCTTGTGCAAACCAGAAAGTGTTAGCTCCTTGGAGAGAAAAATTCCTCATGCCATTTGGATACATCAGGACTTGCATTAGACAAGGTGCTCGTAGGTCGATCCTCACCGGAAACACCCTGTGTGTGAAGGAAGACGCCCCCTCCGAACACTTGTCTACCACTCACCTCACCACCTCCAGCCTCCCCCACCACTGACTGGCCTCCGGGCTGTCCCTTAGGCATGCTCTCACCAGGACCTTAGCACTGGATGGTCCCTCTGTTGGAAATGCTCCTCCCGCAGGCATTTCCGGGACCCCTGATATCACACTGCAGCACCCCCACCCACCAGCTCTCTATCCTCCTTCCCCATAGTAATTTTCTCCTTAGCGCTTATAATGACCTGATATGCCATAAATTTTACTAATTTATTAGTTTATTCTGTCTCTGAACACTAGAGTAAACATTGTATTTTTATTATTCTGCTTTTGTTCCCATCATGTCCCCAGAACTGAGAAGTCAGTGGGCGTTCGATAAACATTTGTTGATTAATGTATTGTGGAGTTGTTTCGGAGAAGTAAATAAACTAACATATGGAAAGCATTTCGGAAAATGCTTAGCATGAAATTAGTGTTTAATAAATACCAGGTATTAATAAAATAATAATATAATAGTTATTAAATGGGTAATGAATAAAAAGTTGAGACTATTACTTTATCATGTAATAGGAAGAGGATAATCAAGCTCCGGAAGATTTCAGGATTTTAACTTGCATTTACAATGGATGCTAGAGGCGACCTTTGGGATATCACCTGTGTCCCCTTTTCTTTATTGGGAAGGCAGGCCAGCACCCACCCTTCCCCGGGCAGGTGAATGGCCTCCAAACCTTGCCACACTTTGGAATCACCTGGGGAATCTTTTTAAAACTTGACCCTGGCTCCCACCCCCAGATACTCCGATGTCATAGGTCTGGGTATTAGAACTTCGTCATGCTTCCTGAGTGGTTCTGAAGTGTAGGAAAGCTTGGGAACCACTGCTGGAAGCTTTTCAGAGACCTGGCAGCAGCAGGTCTTCCCCAGTCGCCCTCTGCACTTGGAATTGAGAATTCTACCAGCCAGGGTTCAAATCTCTGTTCTGAAACACAGGTGACCATTAGCGAGTTACTTCACTTCTATGACTTTCCTTATTTCGAACATGTCTTCCGTGGATTGTGGTGCAAACTCAGAGCTCAGGGCCCGAATCTAAAACCATGGATTTCCCCTCCCTTTTCTCCTTTGTTCCATCTGGGGATAAGAGGGGACACTCATTTCCAAAGGGAGCTCAAGAACTGCACGCTCTGAGCTGGAGCTGTCTTACAGAGGGGTACAAGAGAACAGAACAGTGTCCACCCCCACCTCGAGTGGCCCCATTCTCCCCCAGGCACTCATAGCCATGCCTGTTTCAGGCCTATGAGGGATCAATGTCAGGGTGTCAGGTTCCCGCCCAGTGGGGCCTGATGTAGGAACATCAGACGCCCTCCCGGTGTCCTGGTTCCTGGCCTTGACTTCCCTACCTGCTCCGCATCTTAGGCCCTTCCTGCCCAGGGCCCCGTCCGAGGCTCCTGCTCTAGACACTGGGGTTCACTCTGCATCGGTTTTGCTGCTTTAATCAGGGTTGAATTCTGGTCTGCCAGGCCTCTGCATGTGACCCTCTGCCTACCGGGGTCTGCCCACCTCCCTTCATGCCAGGCGCATGAGCCACCTTGGTAGCCATATCTAATCTCTAGGTTCACAGAAACACCTGCAGTCCCCATCAGACAGACCCCTCGCTCTGAGCCCAGTTCTCCGCTTCTCTGAGCCTCGCTAGTTCTAGAGTGGTGGTGGGACATTGGGGATAGCACACGACCAGGGCCAGCTTCACGGGCATGCGACCCATGTAGTCACGCACGGCCCTAGGCTGGGTTCCACCATCTTGAGGTTCTTAATCGTGTTTGAATGAAGGGCCCCGCGGTTTCATTTTGCACTGTCCTTGCCAATTACATAACTGGTCGAGCGCGTGATACCTGGAATCAGAAGACCTGGTGTGAATAGTAGCTGGCTCACGCCTTGGCTCAGTTATTCTTCCTCTCGACGTTTGCAAAGAGAGGAGTTGGGTGAGCTCACCTGGCTCCATCGTAGGGGGGTTCTGAACATGAAATAAGATAACAGATGAGTGTCAGCACAACATGTTAGCTGTCAACTAACACTTCTCTTTGCCCTAACGTTCCAGATCACAAGCTGCTCAATCGAA
Source organism: Pteropus vampyrus (assembly GCF_000151845.1). NCBI lineage: Eukaryota > Metazoa > Chordata > Mammalia > Chiroptera > Pteropodidae > Pteropus > Pteropus vampyrus. Next base: position 2,193,176 of record NW_011888862.1, read on the forward strand.
AAGACATTTCCTTTCTGTTTGGAAGGGATTTCAAACTTTATTTTCCTAGTCAGTGATATATACCTAAAGGACGGATCCTGGAGGGTTTTCATTGATTTTTCTTCGCTCTTATTAATTACACAGAAGGACAACAGGATTCCTCCTTCTCTGCTTTTCTTCATTACATTTGAACAATATGTTGTCCAGACGGCACATAGAGTAGCATCTTTCAAGGTATTTAAAAATGATCTGGTTTTACTTATTGAAGAAGATTAGAGAGAGAGAAAATTGCATTAAGTCTATGTCGTCGAAATAATCTTGGCTTACATTACTTTAAGGAGATTTCTAGAGTCCATACTAATAACTCTTCCCTCCGAAGGAGTCTGCCTTGGCTAATGTGCACAAGTGAAGACTTCATTAACTGTCACCGGAGTTGGTTTTTGATCTGACGCGTTGGCACACCAGCCATGGGCCCTGAGTGACAAGAAGCTACTATTTCGATCTTAGTTTCCTTACTGGGAAATGAAGAAAATAATACCTTCTCTGCTCCCTCATTCTCAAGATTGTTTCATGGCTCAAAAAGACATTTGTGGAAGCATTTATTTAAAAATTTGTCAAAAGCTAAAAGCATTTCAAGTTTACATTATTGATAAAGATTTCTGAAGTTTAGGTGTTAACAAAAAGATTCATTTAAATCACTTGAAAATTTCTCCAGAAAAGAAATGGCAAAGTTTAATTTTTCAACTTCTTTGGAAAGGAAGAATGTATTCGACACCAAGATAACCTACTACCACCAAAATGATCCCCGTCACTTCAATTTCCCTGGAGCCAGAAGCCATGCACGTTACCTACCCAATGTCCATAACTCTTTGAGGTTCTTTCTCAGCATATCAGTTATAATTTGACAGTTTTCCACAAAGAAATACCTTTTCTTTTACTTTTAAATTTCATTATTTAAAATCCACTTTGTGCCAGGCACTGTTCTAGACACCTGGAACAGATCAGTCAACGAAACAAAGCTCCTTGCCCTTGTGAAGCTTACATTCTAATGTGGAGAGCAAAACAGTAAAAACAAGCATAAAAATGAGTCTATTCCACAAGAACGTAACAAAGGAATAAGGCCAAGGGGGAAAAAAAAAAGGTAGAAGAGGGTAAAGGCATCTGGTTGGGGGGGAGTAGGGTTGCGTTCTTAAAGTATGTGACGAGGATAGTCCAAGAAGGTCACAATTGAGCAGACTTGGGAGATGTGAGGGCAAGCCATACAGGTGTCTGCAGGACAAGGATTTCTGTTTAGGGGAACAGTCAGTTCAAAGACCTAAAGCGGACATGGGCCCTTGTTTTTCCAGAACCAAGAAGGCCACCCAAGAAGCATGACTATGGGTCTCCCGACACTTTTCCCACTTTCCACCAAACAGAGAAGATTTTGAAGCTGGAGAGAATGTGATTACTAGGTGATGGCCCAACTCACATTGATGCCCCTTTTCTCTTGTGTGTGCTCCTCTCACAGCCCCATGACACAGGCGATCCCATTTGACGACCCTCGGTTAGAGAGCTGCCAAATCATCCCTCCTGCCCCGCGGAAGGTGGAGATGCGGCGGGACCCTGTCCTGGGATTCGGCTTCGTGGCAGGGAGTGAAAAGCCAGTGGTCGTTCGCTCTGTCACACCAGGTAAGCACCCAATCCTGCTCCTCGGTCTCCTGGGACCACCCGTCACACCCTGCCACAATGACTACTGTTCAGTTTCATAAGTTTCATACTGTTCCCCTGCAGGCCGCGGAGGCTAGTTGAGTATTCCTAACACCTAGATGGAGTCGGACCACTGGAGGGACAAAATGGCTCTGCAAACTAGGTTTAGACTACCAAATCCAATATCTCCTTTGACTTAGAAAAACACTGATCCATCATTTGTAACCATGGAAATGGCCCATTTCTTAATGTATGAATGGAAATAATAAGAGGCAGGCACTGTACTGTATTTAGTAAGCTCATGATGGTCTCCTTAGTAATCAAAAAGCAGGCAGTGGTATTTAAGTTATCGTAGGATTTAGTCATTGGCGTGGTTGGATTATTGTACAAAGATGCTCTCCCTTCCCATCCCACTAGAGGCGGAAGGTATTTCCTCATCCCACTGCTCTTAGGCTGGACCAGGGACTGATTTTGGCCAATGGCATATCAGCAAAGGTGACATAAGCTAAAGCTTGCAATATGCTTATGCATTTGAACTTATTTCTTGGATTTCTGCCGTGGCCGTGAGAATTTCCCTCAAGTGGTTGCTACCCCTACAGCCTGAGCCCCAAAATGAACACTTAGGACAGCCAGCCTACAGCCTAGATCTTAGTACAGCCTGATCTGCAGTGTGACGCAGAACTGCCCGGCCGAGCCTGGCCTGGATCAGTCAATCTAAAGACCCATAAGCATGAGAAGAAATGATTATTGGATACCCTACTGAGTTTTGGGGTGGTTTATCATACACAATAAACGCTGACTGATACAGTGCGTGTTAAATCCCTTAAATTCTACAGTACGATCAGATAGTTAACGTACTGTGTCGCAGTCATGCTCGTTAGAGTGTACAGATGTTCCACAGTTGAATGTAATGCGCTATGATCCAGTTGCCTGCAGTGGGCTGCCTTTGCCTTTTCCGGGACAATGTTCTTTTAATTATTCATTTCTTATACATATTTATGTACTTCTTTTAATGGACTTATATTGGATTTATCTTCGGACCAAACGAAGCCATCTTCTGTGCTGTTTCTCTCTGGGATTTCGCAAATGAGTAGCAGAGTTCAGTAGTAAAGAACACAGACTCTGGCATCAGACCGCCTGGGTTTGATGGATTCGAATCCTGTCTCTGCTCCTTATTAGATTTTTTAGCTTCCGTGTTAACGCTCTAGCATTTCAGTTTGATGTAACTTCTCTACATTATGTGGATAATGAAGATCATAGTAGTATCTACCTTATAGGGCGAGGGAGCGAATGAAATACGTTGAACATACTTATTCTGTGATGTTTATTCTTATTAAACCCTAAAGTATTTGGGCAGCTGAGTTTGTCAGTTAAGAGCAATGAAAGCCAACTAAGTGAGCTAATACAGATTTTTTGAAGTTGATTTAATTTTTCAGTTTTTTGTTATTTTGATTTAATATGCCCCAGGGTGAGCACCACAGCTATAGTCAAACCCTTTCAACTCGTGCAGACAAGAATCTGTTTCCTTTTTTCTCCTACCGTGGCCTCGCCAACACAACTTCTTACTCTGCCTGCCGAGCTTTTGATTTCATTAGCTATAGATCATATTTTAGTTCTCTGTGTAGAGTTGTTGAGCTTGATGCCGTTGAGAATTTTATCCTCAAAACAAAAGAGATTTGTCGCTTTTTATTAAAATAATACGTACGCTTCATGAAAAATACAATGCGGTAGATAATATAGAGGAGAAAGAGAAAACAAAAAACCAAATCACTTGAGCACCTACCGCTCAGAATTAAGCATGATTAATGTATACACAGAGAGCATGAATATAGTAGGTGATTCCATGTGTACATACACATAATATTGTACAGACACGTGTAGTATTATACGTATATGTATACCCATATTTTTTTCTAAATGGGATCACATTTGGCACGCTCTTTTGTACTAGTGCGACATTTTGACATCTCTGGTTATGAGATTCTTTCAAGGAGGTGTCCTCCTGGGAGTTGACTAGAGATTTCAAGTCTTATTTTTCAATCTCCTGGATCGCCTCCCCGTTCTTTCAACCTCTTCCCTTCCTTGCCCTCAACGCTCTTTAGCTTCAGATACTAAAACGTAGTGCTAGACAATTTTGAGAAGAGTAGGAAAAAGAGAAAACAGAGGTCAAAGATTACTGTTTCCAGTCATTTTTAGGAGTGAAAATTCTGCTCAAATAAACAGCGTCTATCATAAAAATGACTCTACTGACGTTCCGAGTGATTTCAGCAGCGTGACCAGATTTTCTATGCTAGACAACCCAGGCTTTAGACGAAAGGGCACGAGATGATTCTCTGATATGTGCCTCTGCCTCATACTTTGGAAGGAACTATATGTTGCTCTCTCTAGAATTTTTGATTCAAATCTCTTGATTAAACATGAATATTTTCATTTGATGAAAAAAATAGGTCTCAAATATGAATATGTCCTGTTAACGAGCAAGTGCTTTTCTCATCAGAGTAGTTAACATCCATCATCCAAATAATTATTTTGAAAAATGTTCCGTATTTGACCAGCATTTGATTTCTAACCGTTTGTTTGACTGAATTGGAGTGATTGCTTGAACATTATCCAATAGTTATAAAAAGTCTCCCAAAGGATTTTCAGAATTCCTTGTGTGTGCAAACACTGACACTTAGTTCCCACAGCTTGAAATGAACATCTCCTGTCATTGATATGGGAACATGTTAAGGTTCCCCCCACTTTTCTTACTCCCCAGAAAGAAGATAAGTTTTTGTTCGAGGATGATTTGCTTGAGTGACACATATGCGAAGTGTCTGGGTGGGTTGAGAACAACTGAATGACTTCGAGTTCCATGTTCTGGGTATGAAGTGTTCATTTCAATTACTAAATAAAGTAATAGTGACAATATTTGAAGCCTAATGTGTCAGCTGCTCCCGTTACCCACTGACAGACCTCTGGAAATAAAGTTAAAATTATAGCACCATGTCCTTATTTGAAAAGAAAATACATTAAACGTGAGGATGTTCCAGGTAATTAAAGTTATTTGTTTATAGGTTTTATTTCATGTAGATGTGTGCTTCATGCAACTGTGGCGTTAACTTTATGTGTCAAGAGACCTGACAGCGACCAGCTTTTGAGCTATAGATGCGAGTTCAAAAGAGATATCGGCCACCCTTAACTTGGAAGAATCAAGTCTTAAGCTGAGACTCAGTCCTACACTTGCAGCCAATTCTTTAACCCGTGTGAGCTTCAGTTATCTCATTACACGGAAGGGATTATAGCATTCAGGGACGTTAGTAGGCAGAGAATTTAACCCATTGCCTGGTGCGTAATAAAGCCCAGCAAATAGTAGTTCCCTACCTCCTCCTTGGAAGAACAACTGAAAGAGAGAAAAGCAGCCCCTGACACCAGGAGCTGGCAGGCGCTCACAGCCGGGCCTGGGTGTTCTCCTGTTGACTGTGAACAGTTTCACTCGACATGAGCATCAGACAAGGCCTCCCACTGACTGTGATGGATCAGGACCAAAACAAGCGTTCTCTGTAATCACAGGTGACCACAGACACATCTAAGCATCGTCTGCCCCACGAAAATGACCTAACAGCCCATCTCCCAGCTGAGAGGAGTGACACCTTTCTCAGTCCCAGCTGCAGCTGTGCTTCCCTCCTCCCATCTGTCAGACAAGAATTATTAAAATGTTCAGATCCAATTACCCTGACTTCCTGAGAGCAAACCCCCATTTCCTTGAACGCTCCCCAGTCATAATGGCTAAGTAAATGCAACTTTGTTCCACCCGTGGTGTGCCCAGATTGTCTTTCGCACCTGTGGGCATCAACACAGCTGATTCGGCTACCTGTTGGGGGAATACCATCTTCTAGAAGTCGTAATACTCAAAGTTTGGCCACTGGACCGGTAGCACAAGCAGCCCCTGGCAGCTTGTGACAAATGCATTATCTCATCCCGTACCCTCCCAACCTACTGAATCAGTCTGCAGGCCAACAAGGTGTCCCGGGTGACGTGTGTGCCCGGTAAAGTGTGAGAAGCACCACGAGGCCTCTGAGTCTCAACCTTGCCTGGGAGATTTTAGAGAGATGTTAATGCCTGAGTCCCGCCTCCCAAGATCTGATCCAGTTGGCCAGGGTGTGGCCTGGGCCTCGGGCTCGTCCAGAGCTCCCAGTTCTTTCTCAAAAAGCACAGATGTCAAGAATGCCCAGGTGGGGCTGGATTTGGTTTTTTGCCCATAGCACCATTTGCTTACAGTGAATTGTGATCAGGAGCGGAGGCTGTCGATGGATCGGCAATGGTCTTCTCATCACACTCACTCTCATTTGTGTCCAGGTGGCCCCTCGGAAGGCAAGCTGATCCCAGGAGATCAGATCGTAATGATCAATGATGAGCCCGTCAGCGCTGCACCGAGGGAACGGGTCATCGACCTGGTCAGGTGGGTCACTCAATTTCCTGTCCTCCTTCCTGCTGAGGAGGCTGCTGCACAGCTCTGAAGCCTCATCCAGCAAAGGAAGGGCTTCCTGGGGGCCAGCTTAAGACAGAAACGCAAGCCCTCACATTTACCTTGAAAATGCTGGTGTATACAGATGTGTGCTCCATTAACCAGAAAACACCTAATTGCTGATTCTGCGTTTAGCATTCTGGGTGCGCGTACTTCAGCTGAAATTTGTTTTTGACTCTTATTTCAGTCACTATATCCAAAGGTTGCGTTTTATTTTCTTTCCAAAATTACTAACACATTGATATTCCGTAATCAAGAAGATCAAATGCAATTCCTGAATTCAGTCTAAGTGATGAGTAATTTTATATACATAATCCCATAGCTACAAAAACATACAGTTCACTGATTTTTCCATACTTGACTGAGTGATTCATTAACTGAGTTTTGAAATCATCAACTCAGGCAAAAGGATAATTGGGTCAACGCTAGGACAGTTTCAAACGTGTTTGGTTGCTTGGTTCAGTTTTATCATGGATGTAAATCATTTGTTGTGTGATATTCTTAATGGGGGTCCAGAAAATATATTTCTTGTGATGTTAAAATATTGGTCAAGAATCTTAGAAGCCTACTGGAGTTACACTCACTCAGCGCATTTAAGGCAAAAAGGCCGTCTAGAAGTTTTCCAAATGAAGCTGTGCCTATTATATGAAAGAATGCACGGGTCAGAACTCTTTAAACTGAGGAAGAGATCTATCATGTCTGCTCTCTCATAACGAAAAGGACATCTGTTACTTTGGGGGAGGCATTAGGCAGAGTATTTCTGGGGTTTTCCAGAGGAAGTTTTTTTCTCAAGCCTAGTTCAGCTTCTGCTTCACAGAGACACGACGGTTGCTCCTGCATCCTTGGGAGAAAGAGAAACGGAGGGCACTCACTTGTAGGGTGGCCAAGCATGGAAAGGCCCACGTCCCAGGAAAGCCCTCAGTCCCAGGACTGTCGGTCCCCCGACTTTAGTCGAGGCCTAACACAACGGGGCCTTCACAGCTGGCTGCAAAGTCGCACCTGTCCTCGTAGGGCATCCAGTTCTCAAACGGTGTTCCTACACAGGAGCGGGCACCAAGGCTCACGTCATATTCATCCTGTGTCAGGAGGGAGATGTGTGTGGGTGTCAGTGGGAACATCACTCATCAGGGCAGGCTGTGAGCCTGATGGGCTGCCCTCCTAGAGTGCCATGTCTGGGCCCGATGGCAGATCACGCGGTCATTTTGTTTTCCCCTGGGCATGTGCCTCTGTGATTAGTCCTATTGATTTCTGTGCCTGGAGGATGACAGAAGAAATAAAATATCTGTGTTTGGGTTTGCTGTGACTGAATTGCCTGCTGCAGGACAGAGATGGAGAAAAGCTATCTAAAAGTGTGATCATTTCCTAGCCATCCTTCCGGGGGCGTTTAGAAAGATTTTTTTTTCCCCTTCTGCTTTAATGTATTATGGAAGAAAAATGGCGTCTCTGTAAACAAAAGTCTCTCTAGGACTTCATATGTAATGGAGCTCAGTGAAAATTTGTTGAATAAATGAACCAATTAAAACAGGGTAGCGAATGACAGCTTGCAGCCCAGATCCAGCCTGCCACCTGTTTTGCACAGCTCATGAGCCAAGAATGGTTTCTTACCACTTTTGAAGGCTTGGAAAAAATAAAAGAAGAATATTTTGCGACACATGAAAATCATATGAATTTCAAACTTGAGACTTCAAACTTCAAACTAAAGTTTTATTGAAAAACAGCCATCCCCAGTCATTTACATATTGACTATGAATGCTTCCCACGACAATAGCAGAGTCAAATACTTGCACCAGAGCCCTGTGGCCCACAAATACTACAATATTTACTCTGTGGCCATTGACAGAAAAAGTTTGCCAAGCTTTAGGAGCTATGAAGGTAACCAACTGCATTTTTTTTGGTTAAGCCAAATTAGACTAAAACCTCAGATAATACACATAGAGAATTTCTCTCAAACTGGGCTTGTGATTACTGCAAGATTCTCACATACTTGATAAAGAGATTGTGGTTTTTAAATGGGTCGACTGGAAAACATGGATGCTTTTTAAACACCACGAACTACTCTGGGTACATAAAACTCTCTTTCCCTTCTCAAGGCCTGGCCCCTCTGGATTGGAGGTCAGCGGGGCAATAGGACAGAGAAAGTCGAGGGCTTCTCGCAATGCTCTCTGTGGTGAGAGCCCTCTCTTGGTGACCGGTAGCTGCTCCTCTGACTAGCGTTGGCTGTCGACACCCTTCATGTCGCTGGTAGCTACATGCTGGCTCTCCTGTGAAACTTACATGCGAGTTCTTTGGTGGCAGGAGGGGAGGGCCCCCTGAGGAGCCACCCTGCCACACGGTAACGTACATGGATGGTCTGGCTGAGGGTCTCCTGTGTAAGGTGCCTGCAAGACCAGCTGCTCTTCAAGATGTCCACTTGACCACATCACAGCGGGGAGGAAGGAAACTCTCACCAATCACAGCCCTTCCAACCAGGTGACAGTTCTCTCTCCCACCCTTTCTGGCCTTCTCACGCAGACTGGGGAGGGAGGGGGGAGCAGGAGGAACCCGTGGCTGGCAGTAGTTGATCGCATCGCGCCTCCTCCTAGAAAGTTCTGGGGGATCCCGCTTGTTTGCCCCTCACTTTAGAATGTGGTCTGAGTGTCCATTGGCCAGTATATCACTGATAGGTCACAGTCTAAATCTGGAATGTAGCTCGTTACAGATCAGGTAACCTGGATTCTAAGTTCCATGAGAAAAGAGAACTTGTCTGGGTTGCCTCCTGCCGTGTCTCCATGACCTAGCCCAATGCCTGGCTCATGGGGGGGTGCTCAGTGACAATGTGTTCAGTGAGTGACTGGGGGAATCTTCAGACTTAAAGGAATTTTACTAGTGAAAAAAAAAAACACATAGGCCTTGGATGTTACTGAGGTGGCGAGCATGTCATCCTAAAATGGACTCTTTTAATCTCAGGACAATAAATTTATCTTTATAAAAGTGGCAAGTGACTTTATTTTAAGCAAATAAATCTAAGCACAATGACACTGCAGTTCACAGAGTTGCAATGCAGCTGGTTGTGGAGTTCTTATTGTCACCAATACCTTCAAATTCATTAAACCAGAATTTTGAAATAATAATGTATTTCTCACTAACGAAAAAGTGCATGCATTAGAAAAATTTCCTGTGCTTTCCCATCAGTTTAGTCATCTGTTTGCCATATGTATACTAACCTAGAAATTTAGCTCTTATATATTAATCTCTTTTTTATTGGGCTTCTCGGCCGATATGTGTGTTAACGTCTATATCTTACACAAGATAAATTCCCTTTCGATTATAATAAAATACCCCATTTTCTTAGCCACCGAGGAAATTTGGAAAAACACTCATCATTTTAATAGCACCATAAAATTCTCTCTTTAAAAATTGGCATCCGTTTACTTGCTTGAGTGCTTTAGTTTTGTTTTGTTCTTTTTTTTCTTCCATTTCAGCATTTGCTCATGGATCATTTTTTGTTTCTAGATACATTTGTGTTTCTTTGTGGATTATTTTCCTTATTTGATTGCTCTATTATAGAATTTTTTTTTTCTTGAGAAAATGAAAGAGTTTCTTGGAGACCAATTTACTGCTATAGTAACCACATTTGGGTTTTTTCCTGGATCTTCAAAAAGAACTATAATTGATGCACTGAAATTAGACAAGTTTCGTTCATCTCATAGTTTCTTAAGTTAACCCTAACTCATACTTTCTAGTGGTTGAGGAACAAAATCTTTGAAGAGTTCATGCCCTTTGCAAATTACCAGAGCTTTCTTCTTTAGAAGTATCCAAGGATAATTTCCCTTGGCTTTTCACAATTAGACAAATTAACTTAAGACAGTCTCCAAAATTTTATTTTAGAAAATTATGGGTTATAATTTCTCATAGACATTATGAATCATGCCGCATCTCCCAAGGCTAGGCAACCCAATTAAATTTATTGGAATTTAACAATTGTTGAGCATTAACTAGGTAGCAAATGTCCTGTAGGGCACTGGGGATGTATAAATACCTGAAACATGATTCCTGCCCTCGAGGAGGAGACCTCTAATTAATTGCACTATATTTATGACTGTGCAAGTGGAGGAAGTGTGAAGGAATGCGGTGATGGCGGTAAGGGATAGCCATTGATCCTGAGTGGCAGGATTTATGCATAGAGGAAGGTATGTAAAGTAGATCCTCCTTTGTCCCTGGAAACCCTAGACCCTCCTGATGAACACTTGCTTTCCAACCTGCAGATGCAGGAATATCCATTTCCTGGATGGCTGTCATGAACCGCAACCTCAAAATTTGCTTCTGCCCTTCCTCAGTTGCCCCTCCAAGGTGGCATCAGAAATGTCCTGGCTCGTGTTAGACCAGAAGCACTCATCTTTTGGAGATTGGAGATCCATTTGAGAATCCGATAAATACCGTCGATTTATTCCTCCACCCAGAAAAATCCACGTGTATAATATCAGAATGTCCCTTGACCACCACCTTCCTTGCCTTGCTAATTTCCTTTTTAGAGCCCTGGCAGCAGACTGGATATGCTGGCTCCCTTCCTCACCCTTTGTCTCTATCAAAAAGTAACATTGAAGAGCCAAGTATACGAGCAACTCAGTCTTACCCCTTTCCATCATGCCACTGGAAGCTGAGGGCTGCCCACCCCATAGTAAGAAGGCACAAGGGTAGAACTGGAAACTAGTCCTTCTCCCATCCTTTGTACTAGAGCAGCTAACTGTCCCTCTGACTGTCTTCTCTTATTACCTAAGTTGGTTGTTCCTGCCAATCTAATGAATGAGTAGTGCTCTAGCTATGGCTGCCTCTGTGGAAGATTGCCCACATCTATCAGCCCTTCTGTACTAATTCCCTGGGGGTTGGAGAGCGTTTCTGGGGAGGAGCTGGGTTCTTCTGATAAGAAAGTAACTGTAATAAGGTATAAGAATAGATAAGTTACTAATCGTTCCTGTAATTCACAAAGGACAAACCCACTACATTTTCGTGACATTCCATTTACCTAAGTAACTAAATAACTCATGCCAAGCAATGTACAAATTTCACTTGAAGACCAGAAAGATTATTCCAACAACCCTAACGAGAATGCTCAGAAGGAGCATTCATGACTTCCTGAAACAGATACATTCCCACAAATGACATGAGCCACTCACCGCCACGATCAAGTTCAAAGCTTCGTGTGTAACTTGTGAAGGTCACTTTTTTGACACTTCAGGAGAAAAAAAAAAAAGAATATTATTGATGGCATCCCAACAGATAATGATGATGAGAGTTAACATGTATTAAGTCCTTATTATACATTAACCCTCTGCTAAACCGTTTCATTCCTTAGTATCGAGACCAGCTAATACTTACCTGGTGCTTATTATGCCCTGTCCTCAGTACTTGTTGTATGTTAACTCATTCAGTCCTCACAACGGTGAATGGGTTCAATGGTTACCTCTAATTTAAATATGGGGAAACTGAGGCACACGTGCCCAAGATCCCAAAGCTAGTAAATGGTGGAGTGAAACCCAATCTGGCTCCTGGGTGAACGCTCTTAACCTGCTCATCTCTATATTCCTTACAACAACCCTGCGAGCAAGTTGATTGTTGTACCCAAATTACGGAGTGGAAATTGAGGCTGAGAGAGGTCGAAATCCTTCCTCAACCTCAGCACTTGCTCAGGGCAAGGAGGGCGGTGTACAGTGAGAGTAGAAGAAAGCCGATACAGATTACTGGGACGTGGTGATCCAAAGGGGACAGACCGAGCTATCTGGCATATCAAGTCCTTACTTGATCTGCCCAGAAAACAGCAGAGCTGCAATTGAGCTCTAGAACCTGGGTTTCAGCATCCGCACCCCATAGACATTTTCATTCTTAGCTCATACACAAATAGCCTGTCTCTCTTCTCCCAGGTTTGCAAAGTAAGTTGCCTTGATCTTGGTAGGAAGTGCTCAGGACTACCTGCTTGTCGCAGTCGATGGGAGACTGGCAAGTTTAATAAGAGCAAAATAAACCATTTAGAAGGGACCCATCTAAAAATTAGATCTCAGCTCGTCTGTCTTTTCATCAGTCCCTTTTCATCAGAATGATGATGGAAAGTCAAGTCAGATCATGTTCCAGGGCTACTGTGTCTGCAAAAGAATATATTAAGAAGGTCACCTTCCTGTCTAATTTCAGCTGGGCTTAGATGCATAACGGTGCTGCTTAGTAAAATAACAAAGCAAAGACCATCTACCGAGCATCCGGCATATAAAATATGCATGATGATGTACGATATAATAAGGCCTTATTATAGTAAGACCAGCAAGCAATTTCAGTGAAAAACACACACACAAAAGAACAGCCCCTTGGTATGCTGACACTACAAATTGTGGTCTCACCTAATACACTTGCAGTGTCCACGTTTTCTGACAATTGCAAATTACAGAGCCTGGGGAGAAAGAGGTCAGTGATTCTAGAAAATGTAATGTGTGGGAAAACATTCTAATAAGAATAAAATTGAAAAGGGGATTTGAGTCCATTGTTCACAAAGGATATAATGACATATAATGGTGGAAATTAATAAGAAAAATGGCTTCACCCAGATTATTTTAATGTCCCTTAGATTTTGTTAATGACCCACTTTCATTAAATCTCTCCATTACTGTAGATGCTTTTATGCGACTCACGTATGGAAAATGACTGTTGAAGATTAAAGAACCAGAAAAAATTTGAAACTAGGGCAAGTTTTCAATGATCTCACATGGTCGACACTACTGAATGTCTTAACGTCGTATTTGTATTAAGAAAAACACGGAAGGAGATCACTATTGGCCTTATGCCATATTCTATTAAACCTTTAGAACTACAAAATTTGTAAATTATTTCATGCCTTTTCTATAAGTAGCTGAAAAGACCCTCCAAAACAGTCTTTTTGAGCCTGTGATCGGAACATGCCCAGGACTAAAGTAGAAGTCTCATTTCCCAGAGATCCCAGAAGGGACTCAGGAGCTCAAAGGCAGAGTGTACCTTTACAGACAACACAGTGCGTGTGGTGGGCAAGAATCTCAGGCCACACACTCAGATGTGTACGTGTATCATTATTTATCTATGAACTGTAATAATCCACATTTTATTCCAAATCCCCTTCCTAACGTATGGTCAGTTCATCCCATTTTCCATAGTACTGAGTCTAAATTTAGGGAGAATGGTTTAATGAGAAGAAGTGTTGGGTGAGGTGATGTGTATTCGCCCTTAGGCCACATCATCCATCTCTCTAGAATCCGCTGAGATATCTTCATACCCATCTGGTTCACCTTTGATCACTCACCTAGGCAGGGAGCTACTGTGTCATCCCTTGTTCACCACTGTCAGCCCTTCCTTAGCCATTTCTCTGTTATCTTGGGTGCACGTGCCCTTCCTTAGCTGTACTGGGATGTAGGATCATCTTAGGGCTAATTCCTTCTGGGATCTTGTCACCTTCTCAGGGTTTTAACTAGGAAAGAAAGCACGGGTCGTTGCGCCCTTTAATCCCACGAGGCTATTTGGGTGTTTCCAACTGATTCTTTCTGAAGGATCAGTCTTCTGCAAAGGGGAGCGTGCCTGTTCTTTCTCAGGTATCCACAAGTCAATGTTCTTCTGCTTGCCCTAAGGTTCACTCCATCTCCCCATCCCCTGCCAAGTCCCCGTTCTGGAGTGGACGAAGCTTTACTTTGATTTATTGAATATCTTTCCTAGCCTGTAGTTTTTACTCTTTGTTCCTAGAACCTAGCCATTTCTCTACTTCTGTAACAACTCGGTCTCGAGGTGACGAGTGTTACGTGGTCTGCTTGAACAAATGGGCAAAGAAATAGACCTCATAAGAGCAAAGAAATGGGGGTGTGGGAGTGGGAGGGCAACATGGGTAAATATTTCAAAATATTATCCTGCTCCCCGATAAAAAAACACACAACCTAGAAATCAGAAAAATATGAATTCAAATCTTATCTCTGCAATGGATTGGCTGTGTGTGACCTTAGGCGGAGATGTAAATTTATATAATCCTCATTTCTTGACCTATAAAATGAAGACCTACCTCATACAGTTGTAAGAATTAGACAAAATATAGTGGGTAAAGCCCTTAACAGAGTAGGAGCACGCGATGAGGTCTTAATAAGTTTGAGTTGTTGTTGTCTTCATCAAGGTAATCATCAGCATCATCACCGCAGCTGAATGATTGTGAATAAATCGCTTAAATCTCAGGCTCTCAGTCTCCTAGTCTTTAAATGTAGGTAGAAATTTGCATTTCTAGCCTTTATCTAAGGATCCAATGAGATAATGCACATGAGAGCACTTTGTGACTTGTAATCCATTGGGTCATGGTGTCAGATGTTGTCATTATCGCTCTTAAAGTTGCAGAGTAGAGAACTGGAGCACAAACCCTGGTATTCAGTCAAAACCAGTGAGGACCTAGGTAGAAATCTAGTCTTTTAGGATGACAACAACCTGAGCAATGATTAAAAAAAAAAATACCCTGAAACTCAGGGTTTGCAAAGACAGCCAGGGTCCACCCCAGGGATGCTAGAATCCAGCAGTAATTGTCACTGAACTTGACTTGGGGGACCACATAGGTATGCAGCAGTGTGATAACGCAGTGGCTGGAAGAAGAGTGATTTTAGTGTTGTCATAGGGGGTGTGGAACGATTCAGGGGCTATTGGCATGTACCTGGCCGAGGTTGAGATTAAGTGAAGAATGACATAAATCAAGAGTCAGAAAACTCTCTGCAAAGGACCATATAGTAAATATTTTAGTCTTTGCAGGCTGTATGCTCTCTGTTACAACTCAATGCTGCCATTATAGTGCTTAGTAGCCATAAATAATATGTAATCCAATGGGCGTGGCTGTGTTCCAATAAAACTTTATTTACAGAAACAGAGGATGAGCCAAATTTAGCCCACAGGTTGTTGACGGCCACCTCTGACTTAAACCAATGAAACTTTAAAGAGACCCAATCTGAAGATAACAGGACATAGAGGAAGAGAAAGGAAGCAGAGGGTGCTGGGCTTTTTTTTTTTTTTTTACTAGCAATAATAATAAAGATAAAGCAAATATGATGAACTCGGGCCACCTAAAATTCTTTGTAGAAAGTGGAGAGATTGGGGCGGGGGGGAGAAACATCACAGATTTTTGTGATGCTTTCCATATTTCTCCGTGATCACCTCCCAAAGTTAATAACTGTCATATCTTGACCCTCTGAAATATATGTACATCTTTATTATAATCTGTACCACACAATGTTCTCATTATTTGTGAATTTGTCTTTCTTTGTCACAAGCCTATATGGTTCTTAATGACAGGAACCAGGATTAGGATAACACCAGCTGCTGTAACAAACCCACAGTAGGGGCTTGTCAATGACATCACGTCCATAGCGGGCGCTCTTGAGTGGTGGACAGCTCTCCGTCAGGGCATAATCCAGGGACCCAACCCAGATGCTGCCCCTTTTGCAACTCTGCCATCTTCAGCACATAGCTTCTAGTTTATCCCTGTCAAGCTGCAGAAGGGGAAGAGGATGGAAAGGCACGTGGAAGGTTTTCTGGGCCAGACCCCGAAGGGGTATACAGCACTTCTACTCCCCTTTGTTTGGCAGGAAGGCAGCCACAGGGATGAATCTATTTGTACCGGAAGCTAAGCGGAGTCCAGCTGTGCACCCAGGCAGTGGAAGGAGCCGGTTTGCAGAGCGTGTCGCCAATCTCTGCACAGATCCTATTTTATTCATTATGCTAGCCTTCGTGCCTAGTGCGGTGCTGAGCATGAATGAAAAGAAAGAAATGTTTGCAGAAGGAACCCTAGAAGTAAATAGAACACTACCCACCTGTAAAAAGATTACATACAATTTATTTTTATGATTTTTTAATCAAATCTAAATGAACTGATAACCTTTTCAGCCGTTGGGTCAGAAGCAGGTCCATTGCTTGTCTCGTGCTCTTGCATATGTGTTGATTTTAGCCTTGACGCATCATACGTTCCAAAATATCCTCGTCACTCCATCAATATCATTCACTGTATTATCTCTGTCTGCCTCACTTCTACTGGCTTCACAGTTCTCAACCTCTTCACATCACCGTGGACTCTGCTCACAGATTGTAAGTGAGGTATTTGGTACATGGCTTAAATCCCATTCTGGAATTAACCTGCCGCCATGCATTGATGCAGTGTCATATCACATACGCAGCAAAACCAGAGCTGCGTTTATGCCCACACTGAAGATGACCTCTAGTTTGACATTAAATTCAATAACCTGTCTTTCCTCTACGAAAACGCAGTGTTTATTGCCCTTTTGTGTGAGGTTTTAAGGGCCGTATTTATGCCTAATGAACATCATTTCCATGTGAACTTGCAGGTAAATATCTTCCTCCTTTTCGAACTGGATCAGCATCCAAGCTATGTAATCTCCCTGTGCTCCGTTCTCGTTATTAAGAGGCAGAGAGTGATAGTGAGACCTGCATCGGGCGGGGGGAGAGAAGATCATGGGTCTACACCAGCCATCTCCCTACCTGCTCTGTCAATGTGGGTACATAACAGCTTTGGTGTCCTCCCCACCCCCACAAGGTTGGGATGGGGGACTCTAGACATTCTATGTGAGACCATTCTTCACTGTACAGGTCTGTCCTTGTATAGAAGGACATTTAGTATCTGTGACCCCATCCTCTAAATTCTGGTGGTGCCCCCATACCACTGCGGCCCACTGGAGATGATTGTTACGAAACCTTTCCAGCTTGAGCATACTATTATAAGTGGTAGATGCAGAGGATGCAGTTTTTAAATTCCTGCAGATGAATGATACCCTAGTGGGTGGGAATGTTCCAAGATGGCAGAATATCCATGAGATGTTGAGAAGAGAGGAGGGAGGTAGTGAGGCAGGGCCTGTCCCTGTTCACAGGCACCTGAGCAGAGGGCAGGGAGGTGGCAATTATCAAGCCCCGCCCCCTCCCTGCTGGGAGCCCAGATGGTGCGGTAGTAGAGACCTCCATGTTCATAAGCTACATGGTAAGAATGAATTTTATTTATAAATAGACTATAAAATGAATTGGCTTATAAATCTGTAGGATGAGGCAGAAAAGGATGCGTCGAACAAGCAAGATGCAGAGATTCTGTACTCCCTTGCCATTCTTGCTACCTTGTTTTTTTCATGTAAACAGAAGCTGCTGGAAGCGGCACTTGATCTGAATTTTGACTAAAGAAAAAAAAGAAAAGGGAAGCACCTATCACTTACTAAGCCCTCTGGGCCGCATAGACCGAATCCTAGCGCATCTCTATGATTGGGGGTAATTGGACTCATTTACAGTTAAGGAAACAGGATCAGACAGGTGCTAACTGCATGGGAGGCTCTATACTGCAGTAGTGAGTTCCATAATTGGCTCAAGGTCAGTTGAGCAACACTTGATGAAGCCAGGAAGTCAACCCAATGTCCGTCTGTGGTGTGGACTTTCTCTTACACCATGCCACCACTTGATGTCTCAGGGACCTTTAGACACTGAGTGGGCCAGTCTGCAATGGCTGGGGTGACTTAACCACCACAGGATTTTTTCTGAATGGTGAGAGCTAGGAACCTTGCCTGACCTTGGCAAAGAGAGGGACTCTCTCAAGACATGGCTGAGGATGTGTCTCCCACCAGCTGACTGGGCTGGCAAGAGTTCAGCATAGAGACAGATGTTACTTAGAAATATAAAGAAATGGGATATTTCTTACAACTAATGTTACGGAGTAAAAATTTGGTGCACACTACATAGTCTTTTTTCTAATGTGCACAAAATGCAGAAGCAAAGAAAATGGGGGCTTTCTTTAGTGTCATTTGTCCACTCTGAGATTCGTTTTGATTCCACATACAAACACATAAGCACATGTCTGTCGAATCAGTCTCGGTCCAATGAAGATTTCGCTTTTGCTTTAATGCCTTTGCTTATTAGTATTCGGCATATTTTAAATCAGTCCTTATTAAGTGTGCCAAATTATATACCACCACGTAGTAGACATTAAAAATCAGTGAATAGGCCATTAGATAGCAACTTAAAAGATTAAATACAGATTCATTTCTTCCATGTGGTACATATGTTTAGACAGAAAAGTACAAAAACAATTGTAGCTCTTGTCATTCATACAGAAGCATTTGTAATATGTTATTATTCCAAATAAGATTTCACTTTTATTTCAACATCTTTGCCTTTTGGGATTCTGAATATTTCCACCTTAAACAACCAAGGCAAAGTTCCTTACCGATTCTAGATCAAACAGTAAAGGACCCAGAAAACAAGATTCGGTATTTTTCCACCAGATGAGAACTTGTTGTTTAACATCCTTCTCTCCCTTTTAGCTCCTTGCTGCTAGTCCGTTTATATTTTTATGCACAAAGTAGTCTACATCTCTATGTCTAACAAATGGGATTGCTTTGTGCACCGAGCTTTCTTGGAGTTTTACAAGAGGCATGTCAACGCCGAATTTTCATCACACGCTCTAAAACTCCAGGGCGTTTTCATTTATATTTAATGTTAAATCAAGGGTATTAGAGGTAGAACTGACTGTTCTTCATTGAACCTAATCAACGGTATCAGCTCTCTCTGAATTCCAGAAATAGCATTTGGAATGTTCTTTCTGATGAGCACTTCAGGGTAGCTAGGTAACTTTGAGCTTGGTAATTTCAAAACTGAATAGCCAAACATGATAACAAAGGAAACCTCTCTTGGGGTTTATAATAAAAAAATATCAAATTTGGAGAAAGCTTCAAAAACTGTGAAGATGAAAAAAAAAAAAAACCACACACATTTCTCACCCTTTAATTTCCTGCATGTATTATGTTTCCTAAGCACAGTGAAGTATAGTTTCCATTATTTGACAAAGTAATACAGCGTGTGGGAGGCCCTTAAAAGTAGCCTTCCCCTGTAATTTGTTTCTTTTCTCCGTGAAGAAAGTCCCTCCCCTGGGCCCTCAATATACAGTATGTCTTAAAAATGGCATACTCGCGATTAGTAAGAACCTTTCTGGCAGAAGTGAAACATAGTTCAAACTGGCTTATTAATCAAGAAAGCGAGTCTCCTGGACTGTGGGACTCCACAAGCAGTGGGCAGAGCTTGTCAGGCACAGGAGGTGCTGGGCGTTCAGCCTGGACAGTACCTGGAATGCTTCGCCCTCCATCTCAGCTCGCCCGCTGTTCCGTGTCGACTTCTTTCTCAGAAGAGCTCTATCCACGTAGTGTTAAGACTAAACCAGAGTTCTTGGTTTGCGTGCTACCAGCTTAACAACCTGAGTGGGTGAAAGATCCCCATTTCTCACTAAATCCAGCCAGACTTCCCAGACAGGGCTTTCACTGGCCCAGGGTATGGAGTGTGCTGGGGATGGGGAGGCAGGGCCAGGTCCACGTCATGTGATGGAGAGGGGATCAGCCCTGGCTGGCCAGCTGGTTCTGTGAAGAAAATCTGCAGATCGTTGCTAAAAAAAAAATGGTCGAACCGTGCCAAAGGACACGGCTGCCACTACAAACCGGTCGTTCATGGCTGCTGGTTGTTTTGGAAGCATTTTATCATGGAAGATTTCGAACAGGTCACTAGTGTAGAGAACAGCATAGTTAACCTGTGTTCCTGTCACCCAGCTTCAGCAGTCATCAAGTTGTAGCTGATCAAGGTACTTCTCCAGCCCTCGATGATATTGAAGCTAACCTTAGACATCACATCACTTCATCTATAATAATTCACTATGTATCTCTAAGGAATAAACATTCTTTATAAAAAGTAAAATTCCACCATAGCATTATCACACCTTACAAATTAACAGTATTTTCAGAGTATTATTAAATATTGAGTCATTATTCAAATATCTTCCATGGTTTCATGAAATAATTTCTTGTTGCAGCGTATATGAACCAAGATCCATATAAGTCCATATACTGTGATTTGCTTTAAATCTTTTAAGATCATTTTAATCTATAGTTTCTCATTCCATCTCTTTTTTATTACCTGCCAGAACTATTTATTTATATTTAGAGAAACAAATTATTTTTTCTGTAGAGCAGCAGTCCCCAACCTTTTGGACTCCAGGGACCGGTGCTCCTGTGAGAACCTAATGCCTGATGATCTGAGGTGGAGCTGAGGCGGCGATGCCAGCACTGGGGAGCGGCTGCAAATACAGACGAAGCTTCGCTGGCTGGCCTGCCGCTCACCTCCTGCTGTGCGAACAGGTTCCTAACAGGCCATGGACCAGTACCAGTCAGCTGGCCTAGGGGTTGGGGACCCCTGCAGAGGATCCCAGAGCCTGGATTTTGCTGACCGCATCTCTGGATGTCATGTCATATGATCTGTCCTCCTGTTTTTCATATGAGTCTGATCCACTTTTAAGGAGGGTGCTGTGTACTTTCATCCTCTAGAGGTGCATGATTCCTGATTGTGTCTCTTTCTGTGATGTAAGCAACTACTGATAATCTTCGCCAATATCTATCAGTTCATTAATGATTGCAGAGAGGTGATACTCTAATTCCATCATTTTTTCTTCAGTTATTAGCTGGATGCCTTTGCAAAGAGAAACAATTTGGTTACCCCGAGGAACAGTTCGTGTGAAAGGCAGGACAAATACTTGATTCTCTCCCTTTATTTACCATTTTTCAAAACCAGTTTTCAAAACAATGAGTTGTTTCATTGGCATTCCCAAAAAACAGGTTTTTTTGAATATCATCATGAACTCATAGATTTAAATATGTTCGATGATTTAAATCCATTGATATTATTATTCATGTTGCAGCTCAATCTGTCTCATCTTTGGGAAGTGAGAACAGACTCTGGAGGGCTGTTGAGTCCTCTTGACGTGACGCTAATAATCTCTGTTAGTGTCCTGACTTTCTGATAAGACATGATATTCAAGGTTTGGCTTGTATGTTTGGTACTCCACATCTGGAATCAATCATTTCTCTAAGGAGCCATGCTTCCTTCTAGCAGGAAATGGTATTTGGTCATTGGAATGCTAGTGTGCTTATCGATAGGGATAGAACTAAGACGTTTGTGTACATTTTTTAAACATAAAATACATCATGAGATCACACCAATATGTCTGATTCGAATATAGGACAAAAAGTTTTTATGTAACCTTTTATGTAGTCTTAAATCTTTATTTCCTTTTACTCAAACTGTAAATCCCAATTCTCAGCGATCCCGTCATTATTTCTCAACTTCATCCCACACTACACACACACCAGCCTCAGAATAACAGCACTACACAAATGACTTGATTACAAAACACATCTTAAAATATTTTTATTGCAGTTCTATTTGTCTTTATGGCATATCCCACAAGGATGTTCAAAATACCGTTTTAAATTCCCTTGAGACAGTTCCTCTCTGTGTCATTCGGCCTCTGGATTCAAAAGTTCAGTTATTTTATTTTACTTACAATTGTTAGGGATGGCTTTTTTGTTGAATTTTGTTTAAAAATCATGTATAGTTATAACTATGCCACCGACTGTATTCACAGGTTCTTTATTTCACTTTACAAGCAATTTTTCGGGATTGTATTTAACTGCGTTTTAAAATTATGTATATTTACATGATTCCCAAGTCAAATCTACAAACCGTATATTCAGAGAAGTATAAATTTTGTCCCTCTCCTCCCTATTTCCTCCCACATATGTAGCACTTATATTTTATTTTCTGCCTCGTTCTTCCATTGTTTAACACGAGCGCACATTCCAATGCCTGTCCATTCTTAGAAACAGTAGTAAACTAGACACACTTTTATTTGCTTTGCATTTTTCACTTAGCTCTATATCCTTCTGATCCCCACATCGTATCATTTTTTCATTCACAAACACACATACGCGCAAGTTGTCATTAGGAAGATGTACATTTTTGTCCTAGTGGTTGTCATTAGACTAATGTCTATGTAATCTTTCTGTCCCCACCCCCCGCTTACCTACCTTTTTAAAATTTCTGCCTGGTTTCCTACTATGAACCTTACTGGAATTAGCTAAGTAACCTCTTTGTCCGTTTTGCTCTCTCCCTGAACATTTGACTTGGACTAATATCTTTATACTTGCAATGCATATTAATACCCGTAAGGCAAGCAGCAACCTACCTCTGTTCTCCATAGACTTTCCTCATTTTTGGACAGATGCGCTGCATCCACCTTCTCAGAATAGAGCCAATATGGATGCTACCTGTCGCCCCTTTTAGTAGCCGAGTGGCAGTTACCCAGGGAAGTATGTGCGGGTGCCCGACCACTCTGCCTCAGCACCGATCACTCACTTATGATGGAGATCTGCAGCTTCCTCTCCCTGGATGAGATTCTCCCACTTCCTGTGAGAACCTGTGGACAATTGCAGGGTCTTTCTGGTCTCTAAGCCATCAGAGCCCCTTTCCCTTCCCCTTCCCTCCATTTCCCCCCACATGGTTGCTATGGGCAGTTTGTCTCCACCAGTTCCAATTTTGGTATTTATGGGGCTATGTCACCACCTAGTTTTGCTGGGGATGTTGTCCATGGGGTTTTGGTTTTGCTGTCCTAGTTGCTTTCTCTCGTGTTTTGGGAGAACTCAAAGATATTCAAAAACTATTTTATCAACTCCGCATAATCCTCTAATGACTACTGATCTTATCAAAAAGTTTTAAATCCAAAGAACTACTTATAAATATTAAATATCTTTTATGGTCATGTAGCGCTTTCATTTGAATAATTCTCTATCAGTCCTAGAAGACAAATCTAAACAAATAGGCGAAATCCCGCTTTTTTTTTTTTTAATAAAGACAAAATAGTCATATATTATGGAAAAAGAAGACAAAGCCATTTCGTTAAAACAAAACATTCTCTTTTTTCCTTATGCGAATAGCAGACCATGTGTAATTCGCTATATGAATTTTAAACGCTGAGACTTTTACATTTGTGGACATCAAACAAAGCCTAGATTTGAAAAATTGACTCCCTGCAAAGTAAAATTATCTATGTATAAAGTAGCGTGGGAAATATTTGATCCACTGAAGGCTAGTATTATTTTCATGCTATATATTCTTCCATGCTTAATGTATATGAGTAAAGGATACCATTCGCCTTCACAAAAGTGTAGCCTAACAGAAAAGATTTTCTTTACTTTATAAATGAGCTCATAGAGGCTCAAGGAACTATAGTATTTTCCCAGAGTTACACAGCCAGTGAACCATTGTAGCCGACTACACTGACACCGGGCAGCACCCCTGTCAACACAAGGAGGGGTTCTAACCATTATCACTGAAGAAGAAAACTTAAACTTTTCATTTGTTTAAAGAATAGAGAGGAGAGGACGGGGAAAGAGAAGATAGTTGCTAAGCTTGTATAGTCTAAACATTGCGATTCAATAGATCTAATTTTTTTCTTCCAAGTTTTATAAGCTATAATTCAGAGAGGCACTAGGATGGTATCTGCCCACCTCTGGATCGAAAAAGAAACAGAATCGAGGCTATTTTAGTCATCTGTCAGGCTGTAATTACCTCTTTGCTCAGAAGAATCTTTATGTAAGACTAATGCAGATTGGCATTTCTTCATTTTAAAAGAACATTTCCAATCATCCTTTTAAAAGAATGATCTGTATTAATGATGGTTATTTCATTACATTTTGATAGAGAAAAAATATTCCTGGTATGGCCTTAATATAGGAGATTTTACTTTTAGTCTGGTCTGTTTCTTATTTAATTGCAATGAGTTTTCTTCTCCCACTCTTTCTAGTTCAGACATTGTTGAATGGCATTTATTTAAACTTTTTAAGTAAGCCGTATTTGTCTATGTATCCCTTCCACAAAAAGTTTCCCCAAATTATGACCGCTAGGACGTATGATAGCAATGACCATTTATAGAGAGAATACTGATTTTTCCTCCTTAAGCACTTGTTCGGTGTCTCAGGTCGAAGTCCAGAAGCTGACCGTGAGATAAGGATCCATGTGCAAGTGGCTTAGTAGGAAGAGTTCCCAAGGAAAACGACTAAGAGAGTAGGGAGGTGGGACCTGGAAGGAAAAGAGACGAAACAAAGATGTCACCTCAGGCAGTCCCAGGTGGGTATATTCGACACAATCCACAGGAGAGTTCTGGATACCTTCTAGGTATCCTAACGCTTGTCCCATCCAAGGCAGAGAGACGGAGCATTTATGCGCCTCCTCCACCTCAGGCTACACTCACTGGTTAGGGACCGCCCCCTGGGAAATGTATATTCCCAAGGACTTCTAGCTCACCATGCCCCTCCCTTTCAGGCAATGACCTACTCAGTAGCCTGAAGGTTTTTTTGGAACAGTCAAGTACTCACGCTGGATGATGTGAGCGGAAGTCCCTGAGATCAACATTTGCCCTGTGTGCTGAGCGCCTCTGGTGCTCTCACTGCGCCTCGCACTTGCTTTCTTCCTGCTGCGTCCATCAACACATCTTAGAATTCCCGAGGATGTCTAAGGCAGACAAAGGTACATAAGAAGTTCAAGTTCTGTCGTGTTTTCTAAAAACACATCAAATCAAATGTCAGAGACCACCTGTACATAATCTAATGTTTGTTTTTAAGCCGGCATTCCACATTCACTGACAATTATCTCTAGGAAAAGGACTTGAGAGTGAATTAATTTAGCTAGAAAAAATATCTGCTTTAAAAAGAAAACCATGCTTTTCTAATCTTTAAATCGGATTATTAATATGCAACTAACGTAGCCTGCGTGTTCTGACTGGGATGATAGATCACCGACCACTTCATTGCCATTTGAAAGAGTGGATGGCTTTTTAAAGAAATGATCCTATTCGTTTAGACTATATCTATGCAGACGAGAACCAAATGCGAGGAAAATGATCTGAGTCCAGCACTTTCCTGGGTGCTTGAAATATTTAACCAACACAGCCATCCTCTCAGGCAAGTCTGGTTACTGCCATTGTAAAGGCGAGGAAACAAAGACTCAGAGAAATGAGATGTATTTATTCCATAAATATTTATCAGGCACCCGCCATGTGCTAGGCATAGTGGTAGACACTGGTTATGGAGTGGTGAACGACACAGACCTGATCTCTTCCCTGATCGAGCGTGCGGTCTAGTGAGGAAGATAGGCAGTAAGAGGTGAAATAAACAAATAAATTATGGTAAGTGCAATAAAAGAAAAGAACCGGATACTGTAAGGGAGAATGATGGCGTAGGAGTAGGAGACTTAGGGACATTTTCAAGAAGGAGATGACATTTAAGCTGTGACCAAGAGGATAGGAAAAGTCAACCAGGCAAAAAATGGAGGGAGGGAAAGAGTTTAGTGTTTGGGGAGTAGGAAGAAGGGCGATGTGGCTGTCCTCGGCCAGCAAAGGAGAAAGCGGCGTGAAAAGACTAGAGAAAGAGACAGGAACTGGGTGATGGAGGGTCTCCTAAAGTAGGAGGTGGCAAATTGTGGCCTGCCGCCGAATCTGTCCCATTACCTGTTTTTGTAAGTCAAGTTCTGGGACATACCCAGGCCCAGGCATGTACGTATTGTCAGTGGCTGCTTTTGTGCTCTGACTGCAGAGTAGAATAGTAACAAGAGACTGGCCCACAAAGCCTAAAATATTTCCTATCTGGTCTGTTACAGAAAAAAATAAATGGTCCCAGGTACCTAAATGTTTATGGAATGAAAAACAAAATGAATGAATGAATGGACAAATGAATAAATATATGAATTAATGAGATGCAGATTGGACTGGTTGGTTTTGAAAACTTTTATTACTGTGTCTGGCTTCCTTCTGAAAAAATTAATGGGTTTCTTCTAAATTCTAATAGTAGCAAGAGGGATTCCAGAGCTTACCTTGCTGTATGACACCCACTAAAAACACCAATCGCACTCATACATTTCAGTTTTCACCTGTAACTCCACTTGGCTTTCTTTGCGCAGGGTCATTTCTGTGGTTCTTACCTAGTGACAGGACGCTCTCCTTCTGTAATGACTCTACCACTGAAGAGTGATCCTCACCAGAATTTTTTGGCATCAGCGGGGTCTTCCTAAGCTCTTGCCCCCAGTCTTCCTTCCCAGCCTTCTCTCTCTCTCTCAAGAGCAGCCACCTATCTTGTGTCCTAGTTACACCTGGAAATGCACTATTCCCTAACCAGACCCAAGACCTTCCTGCCTGTAGAACTGCTTTCACTTCAGCGCTCTTGGAAACCCGTTTCCTTGGCAAGCTCTTACCCAGCCATCGAGATCGAGCTCAAAAGCCACCTTCTCTATGATTCTCCACCAAGTGCTCTCCTATTTCCCACAAGCCGGAGTTGTCCTCTTCCCATATCTTGTGTTTCTAAGATATCCGCAGTAGCTCTGCCTTACAGCTGTCACATCCCGTCTTGCTAGGTGAAGTGGACGAATTGCTCAGCCTCCCTGCACCACAGTTTAGTCAACTACTGAATGGAGAAAGTGACACTTGCCTGTCAGTGGCATTATGGAGATTAAAAGAAATGATATAGGAATGTGCTTGGAGCCAGTAAAGGAGAACACGGCGTGTATCTTTGTCGGGCAGCTTTAATGAGCCAACAGAGAAAGGCAAACCTTTGGGATGTGGGCATTTGGAATACTGACCATGACTTTGTCGAGAACAGAGGGAGAGAACGCTCGTGCACGTGGCCTGGGCGGGGTTCCTGGCTGAGCCTCAGGTGAGCAGTGTGGCCTTGGACAAGACACTGAACCTCTTAGAGAGAGCCTATTTTCTCACAGGTAAATTGGACCTACTGAAAACCCAACGAAAGAGTTATTTTACAGATTAGAAATGATGAGGGTCAAGCAGGCCAGCCCAGGCCGGCTGCAGGCAGAGATGGATAGTGACTGGGAGCTGACCTGGCTCTGACGACTTGAACTTGAATGGTTGCCAGTGTTTCTTTATCATCTCTCACATGGACCATACTGGTTGGGGCATGCACCCCAGGCAAGAGACAGTGTTCCGTGACTTGACGAGGCCCGAGAGAGTGACTGTCAGACCTGTGAGACTGAATTCCGTCCTGGGAGGCTGCCGACCTGAGCAGGTGTCAAGATCCCGCTTTAGAACCCTGCTTTGAAAACCAGCACGCCCCCAGGCCTTTCCAAGTCACGGCTGAGAGCAGTCTAGAGCCGCACATCAGCTCCCGCAGGAGTTATTCTCAGAACTTTCGCTTTGGTGAGCTCAGACAGAAGCTCCCAGAATGTGTGCAGCATGCATGGTCGGTGGAGAGAGCAGCTCCTTACGTGGCAGTGAAATGAGCCACCTCCAACAGTGAGCTGGACTCTCCTCTGTATCTTCAAGAATGCCCTCCCTCGGGGCTCCAGGGACAGGAATTCATAATAATAAAACAATAATGCTTTAATGACAACGACCGCAGGCATCGTCATTTATGAAGATGTATGGGTCAGGGCAGAGCGCAATGCATCTCTCATACCTTATCCTACTTCATCCGGCCACTCACCACCCAGATTCTGTGCCAGGGTCATGCCTGTGACTGACTCTGTGGGGAGGACCCGCCTGCTGCTGCAGCAGGAATGGATCTGCTTTGTTAAATGACGATTAGTTTTTTTACTTCTGGTGGCTGGGCTCGAATATTTTAATTTCCAGAGCCTCGGTATCTTCATCTCTAAATACGCTTAATAATACCTGATTCCTAACATACTCGAAGGAGTGCATGAAAAATATTGGGCATGAAGAGCTTTACACAGTCCCTAGCATGCAGTAGGTGTGAAATAAATGATCACTTAGACCTGCAGCTCCTCTGAGAATGCTGGTGTGCCTACATACATCCCGGCTAGCCCTCCAAGTTCCTGTTCCTATTGAAACTTATGCAAAGTAGCCTTCTGACAAAAAAAAAAAACATCCAAGCCATGTGACTTCAGGTAGCCAAGTAGCCTGTTTCTCACTTTTCCCAAGTCGTTCCCTCTTTTCTTTGAGAGGCAGAGTCTTTCCCCCACCTGCCCCTGCAGAGCCATCTCTGCTTGTTGCGAGATTGCCATGGACACCGGTAGGCCTAGAGGCAGAAGGAATAACCTGGGAAGGCTTCCTGGAATGATTCCTGGAGAGCATTCTGAAAAAAGGGGGTTGTTGAAGAAAAGGTCGCAGGAAGTTTTAGGTGGATGACATTGAACAAAACAGCTCGATTAATGCAGGAGGCTCATCAGCTGAAAGGATGAGTGGCTTTGGGTCTCTGGGAGACATCCATGTAGTTTGAGATCTGGTCCAGATTCTGTATCTTCTGGATGAGAATACAGATGGCTGGAGGATGGAAGTGGCTGCCCAGGCCCACTCCCGGCCAGCTAGGGCATCCTCTGTCCAAATGCCCGAGTGAATCCCATGTGATTCCACAGAGTGGTAGCCCCAGATGGCAGGGCTTATTTTCTGTTTTGTCCACTGGCGTATCCTTACATAGTCTTTAAAACATAGTAGGGGCTCGTCAGACATCTGTGGAATGAATTGGTCTTTAAAGTTGACATGTAAGTGAAGGTAAATGGGAAGCTGCTGGCAGAAGAAAAAGATGTGGTATCTTCCTGAAATCTGAGGTCCAGTTGGAAATCAGCATAGGATTTCGGAACCGGAAGTGGTGTGATCAGCATGATACCTCAGAAAGATGGTTCGCATTGCTCCCAAATAGACCACAGAGAAAGGAGACAGGAGGCATTCCACTTCTTGATAAAAAAGATATTTTCCCCAAATAGGGTTATTGAATGAATTAATTTGACAAACAATTCACGTGTTGGTTGTCGTGAAAGCCATAAGCTTCTCCTTGTCATCTCACCTGACAAATGCGAACATACCCATGGAGTCCAAGATAGGAATTTAACTTCTCTCACTGAAATAGCAACAAGCTGCTGATCAGCCTCGCTTTCTGAAATGCTCAGTTTAAAACAGTGGTTGCACCAACTGACCTTTGCATGCCGACTCTCCCAGAGCGTGGAGTATCAGTGTCTGCCCAGGGGACCAGGCACTCACAGTTCGTTGCCTGGGGAGAATATTCTCAGTGGCTGTTAAAAACAAAGAGCACAGTGATCGGAGTGAAGGCAATAGCCATGTCAGCGAGACGGAGAGGATGCTCTTAGCACAACTGACATAAAATCTATATATTTCCTGGACAAGAGCAGGGGGGAGAAATCACTCCACCGCTTACATAGCCGTGTGGCTAGGTAGATACATTTATTAAAGCAAATGCAATGGCCAGGAAGTTCTA
>NW_011888862.1:2223764-2241598 GCF_000151845.1 Pteropus vampyrus
TTCCCCCACCCCTAGTAACCTCTAATTTACTATCTGTCTCTGTGGATCTGCCTATTCCAGACATTTCATGTAAGTGGATTCATGTAATATTTTTCCTTTTGTATCTGGAAATAATCGTTTCTTACTCATGCATCTGAAAACTTTGGGATGGCTTTGCTGATCTGTCTGGGCTTGCCTGAGAGCTACAGATTAGGTTCACGTCTATATCACAGATCTCTCATCCTCTTTGGACCAGGGCACAGGCTAGGGTATGATACGCACATAGTGATACAGAGCAGGAGTGGGCAAGCAGGAACACACAGGGCCTCTCAAAGAGTAGGCTCTGATCTGGTAAACTGTCACTTCTGTACCTCTTCCGTTAGCCAAAGGAAGTCATTGGCCAAGCCCAAAGTCTAGGGTCAGGCAGGCGTCTAGCCATGCAACTTTGTTAAAAGTGCTGTAACCTCTCCAAGCCTGTTTCCTTATCAGTAAAATTGAGATAATAGTGTTACCTTTCTCTTCTAGGGTGTTGCGATTGTTACTGAGATGCTCTAGTTTTGCAATAGAAAACAGCAGACGATATTATTGTCATTCTCAAAATGCTAAGAATAGAAAAGCAAACAAATCCAATAAAACTGTTATCTTCGCTTTTCATTGAACAAAAGAAGTTTAAGTGAGAGGAGGACGCTGGACACCTTCACAGAAATTCAGAATGGAATTTAGAATTGCCGATGGAAGCCTTTTGGAATTTGATGAACCAGTAGCGATCATTTAGCCCCTGAATTTTCCTATTGCTTTTAGCACCAGCGTCTTCAACAGGAACCTAACCACAGTCACAGTACATAAAGCAGTGGAGGGTTTCCGGTTGAAAAGACACAGGGGTATCCAGGGCTCTTCCCACTGGCATGTGTCACCCTCTCAGGAGGGTTGCATGGAGCACAGTTTGAAAACCACTAATTTAGTACAAGCTCCCTCCTCTTCCAGTTGAGAAAAGCGAAGCCCAGTGGGGTGATGTGATTTGCCCCAAATATATACAAGAAACAGAAGCTCCTTTTAAGCGCTAATAAGGCTCACATGCTGGGAAGTGTTAGCAGGGTGGCCACAAGGCCACTCTGGCACCTTCTAAGTTTTGCGCTTCTAGACCCATATCTGAATTTCTAGGACAACTTAAGAACACAGACACAGGCTTTGAAGTCACAAAGCAAAGCACAGGTCTGTGCTCTGTTTCTATCACTTACTGAATGTGTAAACTGGAGCCATTTAATCGATCTCTCTGAACCTCAGTTTCCTCATCTCCAAAATGGGCCTGACAGTACCGTCTTTACTGGGATATCGACAGGCTTGAAATTAAGCAACACAAGTAACGTATGCGGTACAATGTCTGGCACGTGGTAATCATTTAGAACAAATTAGCTATTAATCTACTTTTTAATTCGTCATTGTTGCTGTCATTCAAATTTTTTTCCAGTTTTGTGTGCACTCGGGCACAGGGGAACCTATTGGGAAATACTGAAACAGTATTAGTTGAAATCTTTAGAAATCATCATATTATTTTAGAAAAAATATATTATTTCTTAATTTTAGGGATAAACTATTAAATTTTTTTCCCAAGAGAATGGGCTGCTGCAAGGTTTATTCAGTGTGATGTCCTCGAGTGTCATTTCTGTCTCTGTGTGCCTTCTCACAAATCAGATCCAGCTGGCTAGACTGCCCCCTCCTTTAGAATAAGATAGAGATCATGCTAAAATTTTGGAGGAGGATCGTCTTGGTGTTTCTTGGGGAAGTATCTTTAGATGAGCATCTAGAACAGCATTGTCTAACAAATCATTCTGCAGTGATGGATTATGAAAGCCTCCAATTACTTGTGGCCGTTTAATACTTAAACTGTGGCTGGCGCAACAGGGAAACTAGATTTTAATGTTATTTTATTGAGTGAATTTGAATTGAAATAGCCAGAGGTCTAGAGGGTTCTTTGGATGTTCTGAGCCAACTGCAATGCTCTTGGAAATTTTTACATTTAACTCTTCAAATAGCACATCCTTGAAGATACAGACAGGCAAAAAGATGACGGGAAGGCTGCTTTCATACTGGAAGCGAGTAGAAGCAGCCAGAAAAGAATGAGATGATGTCAATTAAATGTGTCCTTTCCCAATGTGTCCTGATGAGCTTGTACTATTACCAACGGCTCACCAGGGCTTTGGGGCTCCCAATAATTTTGGTACAGTTTGAACTATTCAGTTTAGGCGAGTTGAATGTTATGTACTCATATCTTCTTGCAGTCCTCACTCAGCTGACAGATTTTACTTCCTAAGCAACTTTCAGACATTCTTCTCCAACCTCTCCTTTGTGAGACATAGATCAATTGTTTATTCAACACGATGTCTTTCAGTCATAATAGTACTGATCTCTGCATGTACTCAAGAATGTGTTTTTAGATGACAGTATGCATTGATGGACTACAACTTGTTCCATTAGCTGGCAGACACTAAGAAGTAAAAGAATAAGGTAAAGCAGGCTATTAGAGTTTGCAGAATTAAAGAGATGTACATGTCACAAGACCAGGAGGGAATGATATAGCCAAATATAACAGGATCTCTGCTTGAACTCATGCATACCCAATGACCTAGCAGTTCCACTCCTAAGTATATACTAAACACAAATGCGTACATATAGTCACCAAAAGACATATATAAGAATATTTATAGCAATTCTATTCTTTCTAACTCTAAATTGAAAATCACTCGAATATCCATCGGTGGTAGAATGGATGAAGAAATTGTGGTACATTCATACAACGACACGTGACAGTTTGGATGAATCTCAAACAATGCCGAGTGAAAGAAGAAATAAAAATAAGTAGTTTATGCTATGTGATTATATTAATATAATGTTCCAAATAGGGTCAAGCTATTCTATGGTGTTGCAAGTCAAGAGAGTGGTTTTCTTTTGAGGGGGGTGCTGGGTATCTGATATGATAGCCTGAGGTTTCTCAACCTTGACACCATTGACATTTTGAGCTGAAATTTTTTTGCTTTGGGGAGACTATCCTGTGTGCTGTAGGATGCTTAGCAGTGTACCTGTCCTGTACCCACTAAATGCCAGTAGTACCCCCGTTGTTGTGACAGCCATAAATGTCTCCAGACATTGCCAAATGCCCTCTGTGGGGCAATATTATTCCCCACTGAGAATCACTAATGGATCCCACATGCCTACCACCCCCTAGATATTCAATAAATACTTATTGAAAGAATTAATGAGTTGAGAGCTATTTAGTATCATACATCTATATAAAATAATTTTTATCTCAAGAGGTCCTTCTGCCCTTTACGAATTATAAATATAATACAAGTTTCTTCCACGAGTTAAAGGTAAGCAGTTCAAAGGCCAAAGACAACACTCATTCAGCAAAAAATAAAGGGACAAAAAAATTGAGGTCAAACCAAAAACCAATATCATATGCAAATAAAACTCCTTGCAGCAGTTTCTAAATTCAGAATCCCTAACCTGAAATTTTACTGCAAAGTTTTAAAAAATACAATAAAACAAAGGGCTTGAAATGAGACCATTTCGTTAAAATGTTAATTTTGATAATCACGGCATCATTTATTTGGATTTTTGACGTAATAGCCTAATATTCTTCACAAAGAAAAGCACAGCGTAAGCCTTAAATACATTCAGTAAAATGTGAATTAGACTTTGCCAAGAAATCTGGTTTCTCCCTAGGTTTATATTCAAGAGATTGATTGTATGTAAGCTATTTAATTCTAAACCTAAAATTCCAGTGTGCTTTTAATCCTTTCTCTGCAAAGGTCAAATATATACCTCAGGATGCACTGCCAATTGTGTAATCGAGTTTTTTTTTCCTCTCCCTTAAAGTTTATTAGTTATTTTCCTCTCCACCCTAATTTCCAAAAGTCAATAATTAATGTTAAAATTGCGCTAACCCCATTTTCAGCAGTCCGAACATCCTTTTCCACATGTCCACAAACGTTTGCATGAAAGATGCGTTTAAAAGATGGGTCTCTATTATAGTATTCTGGGGAGTGATTGGATTGGACACTTGTCCTTCCTTGATAAGGGAGATATGTTCAATTTCAAAACCATTTGCCCTCTTCGATTACCAATTTTTTAAAAACATTGTCTTCAAGTCTTTACGGACAGATGATGTTCTAGTTTTCTGTTGCCACCCAACAAATGTAATAATTTGATAAAGTAATTTCTAATCTCATGATTCTGTGGGTTGACTGGGATTATCTAGATGGTTCTCAGTGCTGTCTCTCATCTGGCTGCAGTTAAATGACAGCTGGGTCTGGAGCCATATGACAGCTTGCTTGGTCTGGACATCCAAGATGGCCTCTTCACTCCTATGTCATTGCCTGGATTTAGCTAACACAGCTGCGGCTGACCAGGCAAGTCTCCTTCTCTCCACACTGCTTTTCCACATGGCTAACTTCCTCACAACATGGTGGTCACAGGGTTGTTGGACTTCTTACCTGGTGCTGGCTTTTCTCAGAGTGAGGATTCCAAGATACCCATGTGGACACTGCAAGACTCCTAGGATTCTTCTAACCAAGGCCAAGAAATCATATCCTGCCGCTTTCACAATATTCTGTTTGTCAAAAGTAAGTCACAGAAGTAGTCTAGATTCTCGGGGGAGGAGACGACACAAAAGCGTTAATACCAAAAGGTACGGTTCATTGGGCACCATCTTTGGAGCCTCCATATCGCAGATGCGAAAAGACGAACAGTACAGTCATCCCATTTTTAAGGGTAGACTCTTTAACAGATTGCTTAATAAAGGTCTTCCTTAAATTCTCTTCATTTTCCCTTTGGCTACCGAACTGGCGGGCTTCTTGGCTCAGCAAAAAAAAACGGTAACAGGAAAGATGCTGTAGAACTGGTAGAAGCCAAGTCAGTGCTACTGGACAAGTGAACTTTGACGCATCTCCTCTCTGTCTTTATTACCCTGATGACTATGGTGGCTTCATTATGCCCATTTTCTTCCTCAGCATCCCCTGAACATAACTGAGATGTTCATAAATAACAAATAATCTTATTCCTCTCCTTGACAGTTTTCAAAGTAAAGGCAAGGTTCAGTGACAATGGGTCGAGTGTTAGTGTTTCCTAAAGTCTGCGACAGATCACACTTGGCCGTCATGTGTATACCTTGTTTGAATGCTTGGTCATTCGCCAGCCATTTCCATTCTCTCCAACTAATGGCTTCCATACCTGTTAGGCATTGATGCAGTGGATAATTACAAACTCAATTTAGAGTCTTGGAAAGGTCAACTAGATGAAGTGTTAAACCTCCATTCCTAATCATCCTATGGCAACTTTTCTGAAAATGAAGGGAAACAATATTTCCTCCAGCTTTGGCAGCAATTGACTGGGCTGAATATGTTACGGCCGGTTATTGATGTTCTTAAAATCTTAATGTTCTTTTTACATCTCAAGATTCAGATAGGAAGAGAAAATAGAAGGCATCCCAGTGGCTTCATAATTTCCTAGGGTTGCAGAAAGGCTCTCTGAGCAAAGCGTCATTGGAGAAATGCCATTAATTGGTTGTTCTTATTTCCTTCAACGGTAGCTGTCCACCACAGAGAGTTTAATGGCTGAGAAGCACTAGCTTGCAGAAAAGAATATTTTTCTAATCTCTTTGAAGAACTCTGAAGTACAAGAAGAAAGAATCTTATGTGTGCATGTATTTACCTTAGAAGTGAGAGTTCAAATACCCCTTCCCTGTGCCTCGCCACCTCTTTCCAAATAAAAATACCGTACATCAAGCATTTGAGTTACGTTAGAATGTCATTTTACAGTTTATAAAATACTTTCATAGCTAGCCCTAAATAACCTCTTTGTGTTGCCTTTTAAAAGTGTAGCCTTTCAGCCTTCATAGATTGATACTTTCACTTTTGAAGTTTAAAATCTCGTAGTTGTTTGGACTTCTTTTTGTTTTGTTGTTTGTTTTTTTAACAAGATGCTCAAATGTTAACGTGAAATATCTTCCTATATATTTTAGTTGTTTCGTTTTTGTTTTGATTTGTCTTCCCAATCTCTGAGGACATCTCGATGCTCTTTGCAACTCTGTCAAATTCCTATCAACCTCCGAGTTGATCAAGGGATCGATTTGGTTGGTCTAAAAGGGAAACATACACTAGCACATGCCGATATGGTTACATATTGCAGTATTAAAATCATGCACATATAAAGTGCGAAAGGCAGTTAAAGAAAGGTGCCAAATGATGCTGCTTCAAGAAAAAGACAGCACGAGCTTTTAGCTTCATCGATGAAAGGGATTTTAATACCGAAAGCCTAAATCTGAGCTTCTTCCTCGCGTCGCTTTGCTTTCTGCAGCAGAATCACATCCAGTGAAATTTAAAACGGATGCAATACCAAAGCATGACCTGCAACCACTGATGCTGGGGGTCCCAAACATGTTTCCAGGGACTCTCCATCCAAAAAAAAAAGGTTAAGTGAAGATTTTTTGTTAAAGAAATGAAGAGGAATTGAAGGCAAATTTGATAGGAGTGGCTTCGGGTTTGTCAGATGTTATTTTCCTCTGTGGCTCAGCATTGTGATTCAGGGATTCAAATGATGTTTTTGACAAATTCAACCACTTAAAAAATATTGGCACTGCAATTGGAAATTATTCTCAAAAGTAGAAAATTTACCTGGAATTTATTATGAAATAATACTTCTCTAAATGTGCTTCTAACTGGATTTTTAAAAATCTTTCGCTGTTTTAGGCCTTCAGAAAATGAAGTTATCTGACTAATGGAATGTGGCGTCTTCCATTCTGAATTCTAAGCTTTCTGGTGAGGCTGATTTAAAAGAGCTTAGATCTTTTTCTTTTTTGCCTCCTAGAATCTTAGTGTTAGGAAGTCTAAAGGATACAAAACATTATGAAGTTAATTCTTCTTGTGTGGCAGGTTATAATCAAAAAATTATAGATGAGAGAAAACAGAAGAAAAGTATGTCTCCAGTCCAGATGACAAATAACATACTGAAATATTTTATTTCAATTCAGATAACTTCATTTATTCATTAAACAATAAAATTAAAATCAATCTAGTTTATATTTCAGGCAAATTATAGAGAATTACTATAGACGCAAAGACTTAAAGTGCCATAAATATAAGATATATTTTGAAAAATGTTTTCAAATTAATACAGTATACTGAGTAATGCTTCTTTCTGATGTTCTTGACCAAAAAAAAAAAAAAATCTGTGTGAGCTGAATTCGTGGGTGGAAACTACTTTTGAGATACTTATAGTTTCCTCATTTATGAATCTCCTTGTTAGTGTGGCAGACAGAATTTAAGATGGGCCCCAATAATCCTTGCTTCCTGCTATTCATAGCTCTGCATATTCCCCGCTCTTTTAGTATGTGTAGGACCTGTGACTTGCTTCTAACCAATAGAATAAGGCAAAGGTGTTGGAATATCACTTCCATGATTATGTAAGATCGTAATTTCCATCTTGCCAGCAGACTCTCTCCCTTGCTGGTTTTGAGAAAGCAAGTCACCATATTGGGGAGGCCCACATGGCAAGGAACTATGGGTGGCCTCTAGCCAACTGCAGCAAGGAACTGAGGCCGGTGGTTCAGCATCCCAAAAAGGAATCTAATCCTGCTCAAAATCACAGAAGTGAGCTGGGAAGTGGAGCCTTCCCAACCGAGGTTTCGGCTCAGACCCCAGCCCTGCGCGACGCTTTAATTGCAGTCTCATGGAAGAACTTGCAAAAGATGACCAAATTAAGCCATGCTCATTCTGCTGACTCTTAGAAGCTGGGAGGTAATGTGTGTATTTTGTGGGAATTTGTTATGTAGCACTAGCTAACTCGTAAAGTTAGTATCTGTGATAGGACAGAATGATGATTCCCCCCAAGATGTCTATGTTCTGATCCCTAGAGCCTGTGACTGTGCAGATGTGATTCAGTTAAGGATGGGGTGGTTAACCAGGGGGAGCCAATGCAATCTCAAGGGTCCTTATAAGTGAAAGAGGAAAGCGGGTGAGTCAGGAGGAAATTGGAAGATGCTTCACTGCCAATTTTAAAGATGGAGGAAGGAGCCATGAACCGGGGAATACCAGAAGTCTCTAGAAACCGGAAAAGGTTCCAGAATGAATGCAGCCACGCTGACACCATGATTTTAGCTTAGTGAGGCCCATTTCAGACTTTTTACCTTCAGACTTGTAAGGAAAGAAAATTTATATTGTTTTAAGTGACTTAGTTTGTGATAACTTATTATCACAGCAATAGGAAACTAATACGGTGTCTATGCCTTTTTTCTTAGCATCTAAGGACAAATGGCCTTCTTCACAGGTTCATCTACTCCTAATAGACTGCACTGGAGCCGTGAATATCTGCTTCCGTTTCTAGCAGTGAACAAATAAATACCGTGCCACTGAGCGTTGCTCTAGAGAAAATTAGCATATTTCCCACAGCCTCGTGCTAATGTTTATCTTTCAATTGTTTCTTCTTAGGGGTCTCAGCACTCACTGTCTCAGTCAAGGATTGTTTGGGTTCAAAGAATATAATCTATTCAAGTAAGTGTTTAAGTGAATAGAAATTGGGAGTAAGTGTAGCAAGTAAGTCTCAGAGGATGGAATCATAACGCAACCGTGTTCTGTTTGCTTATTGCGTGTTCGTAACAGCTCTCCAAGGCCAGTTCTGACTTAGCCCTCTACGAAACCTCAGGCAGGCCCGTAAATGTATGAAGCAGGTTTGAGAAAATTCTCCAAATTTTCCAAATGTAGCCTCTACTCTACAGGCATGTGCTGCTTCCGCCAGCCTGTCCCCTTTGCCTTTTTTTAAAAATTAAGTCACAGGTCATATCCCGCAGTGAATAAGGAGTTTCAAGTCCCAAACTCTTATTTTTAGTACCTCCTTTGAAAGTCCTACAGTACTCTGCTTGGCACGTCACAGTGATCAGCATCTATTGGCTTGAAGCTTCAGCTGAATCTGCTTTAATCATCTTAGCATCCTGTAAAATATAAATACATGTGGCTTCGATCTCTTTTCCTCGTAGGATGGGATCAGGCATCCTAAGGGACCCAAAGCACCGTGGAGTATATTCTTCTTATCTGGCAGGTGATAATTAGGTACTTACAGATGCTAGAAAACAAACAAACGTCCACTCCCAGAACTGCTGATAGATATCATACTGAGATATTTTACATGAATTATTTTATTTCTAACAGAATGGTGATCAACCAGCCCTCAGGTGGCAACCAGGACTGCTCGGGGGGCCACCAGCATCTGTAACCTTTACTTCTACTCAGCCTCGTAGATGACTTGGCCCCCAACTCTCCTCGACCGTGTCTCTTAGTTCTTCTGGAGAGAGGAATCTGTTTGTCTCATTCCAACACTGGGGACCAATCAGCTGTGCTCAGATGATGATGTCGGAGGACGGACTTGGGCAGAAGAGACCAGGCAGGCAGGACAAACAGGCCCACTGCCACGCTGTCACACTCACGCGTTCTTCAGTCGGTAGAGCCACATCCCATTTCTTATCTGCTGGATGCTTCTTGTTTCCTGTGAACGAGGGAAACGAGTGAGGGCTCAGAAGCAGTGCCTTGCTTCTGTACATAGCAAACAGTGGGAGCCCAGGGACTGTGTTAAAGCCACCTAGGTTTGGCTCTGTGGGATAGGCCTGAGGACCTGGGATGCTGGTTCTCCACTGTCTTGGTGAGCACATTCAGAGTTACTTTAAAGATCTCCAAGAGCCACCACCGCTTAGATAGTTTATAAATTTGCTGACATGTCACTACCCCACATTGCATCTTCCTTCAAGTGACGAATTTTATTTTAAATCACAGGTACAGGGAGTTGAATCGGTCAAACTCATAAATTCACAACACAAAATGATCATCATAGACCCATGCAAGGCCCCTCTCTGGTTTTATTTATTTATGTTCACACCCGCTCCCATCTCCCCTAGGAGAAAACTGTTATATTTAGTGTGTATCCTGTCATTTTTTATTGCATTCTTCTAATCCTATTGCGGCTGTTTTACGCACATGTATTT
Organism: Pteropus vampyrus; assembly: GCF_000151845.1. NCBI lineage: Eukaryota > Metazoa > Chordata > Mammalia > Chiroptera > Pteropodidae > Pteropus > Pteropus vampyrus. The sequence continues at coordinate 2,233,771 of NW_011888862.1, forward strand.
TGAGCCTGTGTAAATTGCATTAGGTATTTCACACTGTTTTGCATGTAGCTCCACATGTTGACACACTCACCAGCGATGCATGATTGTGCATTTTATCCATTGACTTCTTTGATCATGCTGTTGCTGTATTGCCCCATCTAATGGGAATACTGGCTGTCTGCTCCAGTTACTGGGGCTCTGTGCCACTGCTTGGGACCTCATGGGAGCAGATGGGCCGCTGTCAGCAGTGCACTGCCCTCCCCACCGTCGTCATCATACTAACTGTTCCGAGTCTTTCTCGAGTGTGTTGAGTTCCAGTCCTCCTTCCCCTCATCCACTGATCCCTGCCCCGCAGGCCTCCCCTCCGAGCCGATACCCACCGCCTCTGCGACAAATCGGCAGAACATGATCCAACGCAGCCAGCCATGAGTGAGCCAAACCACAGAGCAGCTGGCACCGGAAATGCGATTTCTAGTGGCTTCTCCAAGGGCACAGCCCTGCGGCAGACCCCTGTTCGCTTTATTCGTTTAGGAAGTAAATCGCAAAAGCAGGGAATTAATTACAACCTGAAGAAGGAAAAGTCAGCTTCTCCTCAACAAAGTGACAACTGACCTTTCTCCTACTCACGATAAAAAGAGGAACAAAGGAAGGAAGGAAGAAAAACTATTATAACCCATAATATGATTTTTCCCCAAGGGTTCGTGTTATTTGAAAGGTTTGGGTTAGTTGGAGGAAATTAAATAAACCGTTATATTACATTGTTGTGCTTTTAGCTACAAAGTGTTCCCTATGGTGAGCAATGTTTCCCATGAGTTGCCGTCAGAAATATTTATCTGCCCAAGGTCCACACAAAATGAATTTTGCTGGGAAGCTGTTTTTACATAAAAAAACCTACAGTGACATTTTCTTTCATGATGCTGACCCTGACAACATAATGATGTTCAATGAATGGCTGGAATTTTTCAAAATCTCTCCCCCTTACAGAAAATCACACCAAAAATTTTTAAGCAGCTATAGGAAAATCGGAAAGGGAGAATCAATTTTGAGAGCAGCGAAAAGTGTGAAGAGTCTGAGATGATGTTTCTAAAACCAACCTTCCCTCTGTGAGTTTTATTTTAGGGCCCTGCTGTTGTGCATTGCAGATAATATCACCCGACGAGAACCGCGTGGGAAGAAGCTTCAGTCGGGCTGTTTGTTAACACTGGGTGAACACTTGATTCTGGTTTTTTCCGTGGTCTGAAAGCCCACTTCGGAGCCATTTGGTTCTTTGCCCTGTGAGCCCAAGGAACTTTCACCAACACATCACACATTGTATTTCAAAAGAACACCGTTACTGCCGCAGTTCAGGCTCTGCGCCTTTCATAAATATGTTTGTTTTTCTGTCTTACAGAAGCTGCAAGGAATCGATACTCCTGACTGTCATTCAGCCTTACCCTGTAAGTGTCCTGTGAGTAAGAGTGCCACCGTATGATCTCGGGCTTCTGGTCTCCTCCTCCCGCTCCAGTAAAACCACGACGACGAATAACAGCAGAGAATAATAGCACGCATTTGCAATATGAGTCCAGGATTCTTGATTAGTCGTATTTTGTACAAACCCAATCATTGGAGAGAAAAGAAAATAATGCATTTCCTAAATATCTGGAAAATCAGCTCTTCAGTCCTATGTGACTCTTACATCTGGAAATGCCACGAAACTCAAGACTTTCTTGTAGTTTCCAGTTTAAGAATCATAAATCTAATGGGAATATCTAATTGTAGGAGGTTGAAGTGGGATTGTTTTTCTTACCCCCATCTAAATAATTTGGTAGAGAACTGGATATTTCATGAGACTTACTTTAAAGGTGGTTCTTGGAGGGAATCTGGTCATCGTAATTTCATTCAACAGCCTCAATCAGGAGGGGGGAAGTGATTAAAATCTTACTGTCTTCAGTCCCCATGGTTTTTTAAACAAACGACTTTATCATGATGTAATCCACCTATTATGAAATTCACCCATTTTGAGCATACACTTCAGTGATCTTTATAAAATTGACTGAGGTACACAGCCATCACCACAATGACAGGACGTAAGGGAATCGAGATTTGAGATCCAGTTGCCAGCAGTACAGCAGGCGATTCCCACACCTGCTCAGAACTCCAGTTTCCCATCTGAATGAAGAGAATGTTAAACCCTATCCCAGGGCCACCCTGCTCCTCCATCTCCTGAGTCCACGATTCCTTCCATGGAAAGCAGAGCCGGTCCGTTTTTAGATGGTTTCAGTTAACCCACATGTCACTCACACTTGCCTCAAATCTACCCAGACTTCTTCATTTCTCTGCAGTGAACAAATTCATTTTGGTAAAGCCAGTGTAAATGATGTATACAATAAGCAAGCGATTGACCAATTATAAATTCCCAGTGGAACTTCAGGTTGACATTGTCTTTCCTGGAAAATCTCTCCCCACTTTATAACCTAGTAGCAATGCAGGATCTGAACCATTTGACCCCGAACGAGGTTCTTTTTGCAGTATTGGCTAACATTTTGCCCATGCAGTAAATTTAGAGAGAGGAGTTTTGCCTTTAAGTTAAGGGTTGCGTCTTATGACTCTGCTTTCTGTCTTTGCCATTTGAGTCTGCGTGACTTGTTATTCATATGAGTGAGTACTCATTACTATCGCTGAGTCATAGAACTTTCTTTTAACAGATAATCTGGAATTTTCTAGACGTTCAGGTGGCTCTTGCTGTTGTGCTACATTGAAAGTCAATATTTAGCCACAACATTTAGGAGCACGTTCTTACGTTGGGCGTTGCATGTTCTTATGGCTACGCCTCTGCTCTTTGGTCCTTCTCTCCTTCTGGGTCATTGGAGATGAAGTCTCATCTTTGACTTGCCTTTGCCCGGCCCTCCTTCCTGAAATGCCCACCACGTATTCCACCCACGACCTCCTCAGCCTATTTAAATCCTTCTCACCTTTCAAGTCTCAGTACAAATTCTAAATGCTGCCTTAGAGTTTCTCAATATTGGCCCTGTTGACATTCGTGCTGGAGAATTCTCTGTCTTGGGCGCTGCATTGTGCACTATACGGGGTTCAGCATCATCCCTGGCCTCTACGCACAAGATGCCAGTAGCAGTTCTCTCTGAGTTGTGGCAATGAAAAATGTCTCCAGATAGTGCCAAAGGTGCCCTGGGGAGCAGAATGTCCCCTACTTGGGAACGACTGCCCTACCTAAAGTCTTCCCTTACTTATCTAGCCCGGAGAGGCTCTTTCCTCCTGTTTCAATTGAAATGAAAGAGTTGAAATCCCAAAGTTACTTAAATAGATACATTAAATGTAGAGAGGAGAGCAGATGGGAGAAGAAGAAATTGCAAATTTTTACCTATATTTTTGTGTTTGGATTTTCCTACAAGCAAATTGCTTTTTTAAAAATAAATTTAATTGAGTTTTATTTATTTGCTAAACATTCTCTTGGTAGTCAGGATTGACATACAGAAACAGATGACTGGCCAGACCAAAAGAAAGTCCATAGATTTTACTTTTATCATTGACAATAAAAATTAGCACTTTAATTTCTCTGCAGCTTGCTGGCTAGCATTTTTTATGTTGTATGTCTTCTGTATAATAAGGTCCAGTCAAGACAGAAAACCAGCGTTTATACCTTCTTGTCACACTCCATGTGGGCTCAGGGCACCCCAACATGACCCGGTCACAGAACTCAGTCTCCAATGAGGCCCGGGAAAGGGGGCCTGGTAGAAAACCATAGGATCCTCAAAATTCTTTGATGAGAAAGATTTCTTAACAGGTTGCCACATTATATTTTAAGTAATATGCAGGGCTCTCTCTCTTCACCATTTTTCCTTTATTTCTTAGAAAAAAAAAATCGTGGAAATGCAGAAGCAGAAAAATATGTCAGCAAATCTTTTCCCCAGAAACAACCAGTAAATATTTGGCTTGCCTTTGCCCGGCCCTCCTTCCTGAACTGTCCTCCTTCCAAGTCTTGTTCTATGCCTTGTCAGTAGCCCAGATCATAATGTATGTACAGTTTTACTTTGCCTCTTCCACTTAACATATCAAGCATTTTCCCATGTCATTAAGAATTCTACATGAGCATCATATGCATGGCTGTAAAACATTACATTGAACTGATATCTACTTAAGCAACTCCCTATCATTGAGCCCTTCGTAATGTCTTTAATGTTTTGTTACTGTAAATAACTCTGCAAAGAACATCTTCGTGTATAAATCTTTGTCGGTATTTAGTTGTTTTTCCTCTGTACAGAATTTTAGGAGAATTTCTGAGTTACTCATGAATTTCATTTGTTTGGTTCTGACACACTATCATTATCTTTCCTTATACAGCTACTATTTTTTATTACAGAACTTTCTTGGCTAGCTCCTTCTTTTCCTTCCCACGGTTCCCAAGTCCAGAACTTCCAGAACTTCCCAGTTCAACCTTACCTGAGACAGAGTATTTAAAAAGTCTCTGTAACCTCCCCTCACACAACCCCAACTCAGTGGGACTTGGGCTAAGTCATTATCGGTTCTGGTGTCTCTGAGCTACCATGATTCACATTCCCTCAGGTTCCTTCTAGGCCAAAGAGCTGAGGGACCTGCTTGCCCTCCTCTCACTTCCTGCCTACCTTCCAGTGTGTTCTACATACCTGAGGGGTGGCTACTCTCCTCATAGAAGCCCCAGTATAGCAAATGCTATCAGAACTGGGACCATATTCCTTTGGAATGTGTCACGCCAAGCTTGTCAGCCCAATTTCCAGCTGAGAGCACCAGTGAGTCTTTGCCTGTGTGCTTTTTCTGGCCACAGGAACATGCTCATGGAGCAGTCCAGAAATGTTGAGGAATTATCACTTCTGGAAGAGCAGCCGTTTCATCGCTGATTGACAAATACCCTAGCCCCTTCTCTCCTCACTACAGCTCCCGAGGCTGTGGTCTGCCTTGTTTTCTGAGGCTGTTGGTAGGGTTAAGCTCCAGTTGCTTACAGTAGCGGCTAACAACAATAAATGCTTTATTGGCTTACTGCCCTTCCCTACGGCCCTTCCCCTGCTTACTCACCATGCTTCCTGGGAGCACCTCCCAGATCTGCGACTTGCTTGTGCATCTTTGTCCTAGGGTCTGCTCTGAGGGGGCTCCAAATAAGTTATCCAGTGATAACTGGACTAGTTAGTCTTCACGAAACATTCCCTCAATGCCTACTGTATAAGTAGGACTGTAGGGATTGCAAGTTCAAGACCTTACACTTCGGTTTTAGAACTTAATCCTGTCTATGTAATTTTTGTTCAAAAGATGTTCTAGTCACTTCTAAGAGCATCTAAAAGCATCAGGAGGATGCCACACATTTATCGTGGCCACCTTGGCGACAGCAAATTTTGAAAGAGGTGCAGGGGTTGATTAGAGACCTTCTAATCTTAAAATTAATTAACAGCAGGAGGATCTGATTATTCTAAACGGTAATTACTTGTCATTTCCACCAAAGGATATGAAGTGCTTGTGATCAGCACCTACAGGTCTGCATTTTGCTAAGAATTAATTCATCGGGGTTTTGAGTGGTTCACATTGTATATTTTTTGAGCCTCAAAGAGAGATCCAAGTTAAAACTGCAGTCATGACTGGTTTACCTTCCCCATGTATCACAAGTAACTCCAACCACTAGAATAAGCCACTCTTCTGTCGATTCTAATTGACTAAACTTCAGACTTGAAGAGCTATGTTTTTAGTATCAAAAGTCATTTTGATTATTATCAAAAATAATGAAATAGTCACAAATTCAGAATAAGAAAAATGCACTAGTATGGATTCTTAGCGAGACTTTTATCCCAAGTCTGTTGACTTCCAAATATGTATAAAATAATATTTACTTAACTCCCGTGGCTATCTCATTTGCTTTCAGGTTTTCTTAGATTACCAGGTTTGTCATTAGGGCGTGATAAATAAATATGGAAATGAGGCTACAGGAGATGGGTGTCCTATATAGCTATGGAGAGAAGACAGACTCGTCCCCAGTTTAACAAGTTCTGCATTATGGGGCCACTTACTTTCGGGGAAAATAACCATATATACTTCCATGGGGACATCATTGCATTCTAAGATTACATATCAAATGAAATGCATGAAAAAATGAAGTTCTGTTAAATATACTTTTTATTGAGACAAGGAATTATGTAGAACAATTTAGAAAATATGGTAAAATATTACATTAAAGAATTCAGATGCATAGAGAAATCCACCTCGGTCTCTGGTACATTGAACATGTGAAATCATCCTTCATTCCCAAACGATGCTGGAAAAATGGGGTGTTACCACACGCTGACGTCTCATCTAATTAGTAGTGTCTGTTCAGAGTACCTTTATTACAGCCCCTTCACTTGTGCTAAACTCATCATGCCAGTGTAAATATCGCTTGCTTAAAATCATTGAGAGAGAAGAATGTTTTCCCTTCAGCTAAAAAAATGGGACATCAAAAGCAAATGAACTCACTACTATATGATTTGGTCGTTAATCATTACTAAACTTGACCTATAATTACCAGGATACCGATGAGAACACCACTGTCACGTCATGTCAGCTGGGCAAGAGGACTTTTAAAGTCACATTGAGCATGTTCAGAGCTGTTCTTTTTGAGGAGCAGCCATTCGGAGTTTTAGGGGAGTGTTTTCTTTTCGTTTGGGGTTTGGGATTTGAGGTTTGGTTTGGTTTGGTTTGGTTTTTTAAGGGACAGTCATTCTCTTAAAATGTCTTGCTTAAGTGAAGGAGTGAAGGCTCCAGAGGCTGAACCATCCATCCATCTATCCAGGCCTGACACTGTAGAGGGTAGAGGGGAACTTTCAGAATAACACGATTCCCCCAGTATTAATGCAAAATTCCACCCCAGAATATACCCGCCTGTTTTACTATGTTTTTTTTTCCAACAATGATTTTGTTTTAATGTAGTGTTTTACATTATTCTAGTAAAAAAAAAATACTCTATTATTATGTATTATATGCACATAACATAAATCTACCATTTTAACCATTTAAAAGGGTACGATCCTGTGGCATTAGGTACATTCAAAATCTTGTGCAACCATTGGCACCATCTAGCTGTGGAACTTCTTCATCACTCCAAAGGAAAAGCCATACCCCGTTCTACATTGCCCCGCCCCCCAGCCCCTGGCAGCCACTAATCTCCTTTCGTCTCTATGGACTTGCCTGTTCTGGAAATTTCATATAAAATGAAATCAAATCCTACAATATGTGGCCTTTTGTGTCTGGTTTCTTTGAATTGATGTTTTCGAGGTCCGTCCATGTTGTAGCATGTATCATAACTTCATTCTTTTTATGGATGAATAATATTCCATTGTATGGATGGACCACATTTTACTTATCCATTCAATCATTGTTTTTTTCACTTGGTCTCAAGTATACTTGTATTTGATAAAGATGAGAATCCTTTTTTTTTTTTTTCATTTTACTTGAAAGTCAAAGTACGAGACACCCTAATTGGCTTTTGTGCCTTGAGATTAATGCAATACACCAAGTTTGAGCGTCTGTGTTGATTCTAGAGTCAATTACTAGAATTCTTTACACAGCAGCCTCAGTCTCTTAGTACTATATGTATTTGACCATTTTAATCTATAAAATAGCAATTGTATGATTCAAACTAAATATTTACCTCCATATGAGGTTCAATAGAGAATCCAATTCTTTTTTAAAATAAACAAATAGTGCAGACACCTAGATATGAGTTCCATTCCCCTCAGGTTTTATTAAACTTATGCAACAAGGGTGATTCTCAGATGCAGTAAATTTACCAAGATGATGCAGCGCGGGATCGCAGCAGCCTTCTAAGCAGGATTTCCCATCACACTTGCAGTTTTAG
>NW_011888862.1:2242563-2249286 GCF_000151845.1 Pteropus vampyrus
CTTCTATTTCTTCCCATTCTGTCATCTAAGCTTTCTTTCATTACAGCCCTTTATGGATTTTGAGAAAGGTATTGTGTTTCTACTAATTTTTTTCCTTACTCAAAATAAAATGTCTCTATTCTTTCAACTAATCGAACTGGAAAGAAGTTAAAATGATAGAAAACTTTCATGTATGCAAGCGGAAATAAAGAGATACTGCCCAGATTTCTATCAATAGGTCTTGATAGAAATCATTTTTGCTCAGATACATAATTGATCTTCAAAGAAAATAATGCAAACATTATTTTCAAATTTTTCCAAAAAAATCTAGCATCGTGTTTTTAGTTGTTAGAAAGCTGTCATCTAACACACTAATATTTTTTGGACCTGTGAAATGCCAACTTTTTTTTGGTTGAGGTTTTGCTGTTGCTGTTGGTGTTATTTAAATAAACTTATGAGGGTAAAATCTCATCCATGCCATGCTTGTATGGGTCACAAACTCTTCCCCGAGTGTGGTCCTAGATCTGAATTCGAAGATGTACTCCTGCGCATCCAAGCGCCTTCCTAGCTCAAGCTTGCTGACCTGTGTCTGCCCACTTGGCGTACGGGGAGTCAACTGACCAATCAAACTATTGTGATACTTGAGGGAGGTGGCCTAAGTCTGACATTGAGTTGCCCTGTGAGCATTTTTGCTGTGTTCTTATCTTCCCAATAGCCATCTCTCATCCCTTCCCCTCTGCACCCCCTCCATTCCATCATACTCACCTCATCAGACCCCGTCTCTCTGGGTGCAGTTATCCTACAATACCATTTCAGAACAAGACTGTCCCAGGTTAAGGCTGGAAGAATCCTGTCACAGAAGATTCACTGTGTCACAGAAGGTCATGTGAAACTTACCTCATCTTTTCTCGAGCTTCCGATCATGAGATCAGGCAATCGGTTTATGCATCTGTAGAGAGAATATGACTGTAGAAGCTGCTGTGGCGGTTTCACTTTGTCCCGGGAGAGAACAGGGCTTGTTCGAGGCAGCTAGTGTGTGAGCACAGCTCTGAGAGGTCGATCATCTCATGCAGCTTCTGCCGCCTCACCACTGACCTGTGCATGGCAGGGACATTCAGTCACGTGTCCGCTCCTCAGCCTTTGTGACCATCTTCACTTCTAGTCTGCTCTTGCTCTTCCAAGTCACTGTGTGTCATTTCTTCTGGACTTGGAGCCAAACGAACTTAAAGAACTGGGTAGCAGGAAAGTCACGTGTGAAGTCCACAGGACTGGGAAGGAGAGGGAGGAAAAGTCTTTGGAAGAAATAGACAGTGAAAGACATGGAGGCTGTTACGGAAATACTTAGGGGCTGAATTCTCATGGACTAACTGTAGGACATTAGCGAGCCTCTGAGCATGTCCTCTTCGGTTTCCTCATCGGTGAAACAAAAGGACGTATGGTTTCATGATTGCTTGGTTCCCCCTTCACTCTTGAGACTTCATGACCAACTACACGTGGGTAATGCAGTTTGCTCCAAGGATTCGTGGAGCTCATCCAACATATCTTCTTTCTCCCCCTTTCATCTCTCCTTACTTCTAATTACAGAGAAAACTCAAAGGAATGCATTTCTGTTGTTTACTTTGGATTGTTTCATTCATGTCTTTTTGAGTTATTTTTAAATTATGTTCTGTTTGTTACAGACTTAATGTTTTACTCCATTAACACACTAACCCATTCCTTGTATGTCTCCCATGAGTTTGAAGAACGTTCTTAAATGAGCTAAAAATTGTTTCACAAAATAACTTTACATCTGAAGCTGATTAATGCTTGTGGTTCACTGTTATGACCTCTACCAGGTCCAAAAGGCATCGCATCAAACATCACTGCCGTTTCTCGTTCTGCTTGGGACATACAACTCTGCTAAAGTCTGGGCTTATAGCCCCAAACACTGGCTTAGTTACAAAGGAAGTGTTTCTGTAATCGTGTTTGCCAATGGGAAACCTTGATTTAAAAATTAAAAAAAAAAAAAACCCATCTGATTGATTTTCTGATGAGAAAAGTTCTTTTATTTGAATCCACTGAGTTAGTTACGGCTAGAAAAGAAGAATTTTTCTATGAATAACTGAACTGGGATATCACCAAAGGGGCACTTTGCTTGGCTTAGAGAGTTCAATTGTTTTTTTGTTTTTTTTAATGTTGCGTTAAAATAAATTATAGATATGTGTGGCTGCTACAAAGAGCAGAATTATAATTTAGCTGACTTAAACCTCTCCCTCTTGTTTTGTTGTTGTTAAACAGGAAACAGTTAAGGATAATTCACTTCTTTTTATGCCAAATGTTTTGAAAGTCTATCTGGAAAATGGGCAGACCAAATCATTTCGCTTTGACTCCAGCACCTCCATAAAGGTAAGAGGTCCTGCCAAACTCTACCCAAGCACTGCCAGACAGGAAGTGAAAGCTGCACCGTGAGTCATGCACCTTCTTTCAGAACTGTTTATTTATGAGATTTTTTTTTGTTACTTCCGAATAAGGTAGTGTATGACTACTTAAAAACAAACCAAAACAGAAAAGCTTAAACTAAGAAGTTTCTGCTGTGTGCGTGTGTGTGTTGCGAAACAGTATAATACGCTATCAGTGATGAACCACTACAGTTAGTCATTTTAATGCAACTGCAGATTAATTAAAATAGAATGACTGTCACCAAGAAGGCTTGGCGCCCTGCCCAAAGCCAGCGTGAGTTTTCAGCTATGTTAGCCACCAAGATTAAGATGTTAGCTGTTAATTGAATATCCGCTACTTTGGTGTCCAGCAAAAACAAGGGATAGAATAATGTAAAGATAACATTTACTTTTTAATTACTGTAACTAATCTCATGGAAATGACGCATAAAAGGCAAAAATGAGGCATGCTTCTTAGGAGAAGAGGTGAAAAGAAGAATCGCAAAGCAATCCTATTACAGTCATTCCCCCTTATCCATGGGGGACATGTTCCAAGATCGCCAGTGGACGCCTGAAACCACATATAGTATATATGTATACATACATACATATCTATCCTATTTATTTTCCTATATAGACACGCCTTTTTACTGAAAGGAAGTACTTTATGGCTTCTTTTTGGCATAATCGAACAGCCAGGATCACTACTCTTGCGCTTTGGAGCCATTATTAAGTAAAATAAGGGTGACTTGAACACGAGCACTGCGATGCTTTGACAGGTGATCCGGTCACTGAGATGGCTACTAAGTGACTAATAGGCGGGAAGCATATAGATCCTAGAGATGCTGGACAGAGTGATGAGTCACGTCCCAGGCAGGATGGAGCAAGATTTCATTGCTCTACTCAAAACAGCACGCAATTTAAAACAAATATTATTTATTTCTGGAATTTTCCATTTAATATTTTTGGACCGCAGTGGACTGCGGGTAACTGAAACCGTGGATGAGGGGGGACTACTGTATTTCAGAGCCACAGGTGAGTTTGCGTGATGGATATTATAACAAAGCATATAGGTTTTTTCTCCCATGCTTCCTTCCTGGAAAAAAAAAGTACAGAGTCTTCTTTATTGGATAAAAGTGTGTTCAGAAATTGATTGCTCCCTAATGCTCCATCAGCCTAAAATAGGCTTTCTTCAGATGCATAGTGCAAAAGATTTTATAGAAGTAAAAAAAAAAAAAAATCTAGTAACGATCTGTACAATAATGTATCAAGAGAATATCAACTCTATGTTAAAAATGTCTATCAATAGTCAATCCCTAATTCTGTTTTTTAAATTAATCAGCATAAACCTTATGAGAGGAAGCCTTTCTGCAAAAGCCCGCTCACTGTGCATTCCAATTGTCGTGATACAGGCAAGCAGCTTGTTTTGAATTGCTTTAAATAGGTAGTGATTTAGCAGGTAATAGAGCAGACAATAAGAGTAGATTGACAGTAGAGCATTTAAATCATCCCTAAATCATTCCAGATGAAATATTAACTTCCTTCATACAAGACAGCTAATTTTAAATGGTGATGACTGAAAAAAGTTCTTTTTCTTTATTCCTACTCAAAATCAATTATAGTGAGATGTTACTCTAATTATTGATCAGCTAACTTGGGGGTCGGCCAACTTTCTCTGGAAAGGGCTCAAGAGTAACTACTTTAGGCTTTGTGGGACATTTGATCTCCATTACAACTGCTCGACCCTGCTGTTGTCATAGAAAGGTGGACTCAGGAGGTCCTTAAGACCACTCTCGGGTTCAGCAATTCACATGAAGGACTCACAGAACTTAGCACATTGTTATACTCGCAGTTATAGTTTATTCCTGCGAAGGATACAGATTGAAATCAAGAGCAGGAAAAGGCACGTAGGGCAGCAGAGACTGGGCATAGAGCTTCAGTTGTCTTCTCCCAGTGGAGTTATGCAGACGGTCTTTTTCTCCCAGCAACGACACGTGACAGTATGCATAGAGCACTGCCAACCAGGGAAGCTCACCCGAGCCTTGGCATCCAATTTTTTGCATGGATTGGCCACATAGATGCAGCTGGCCACCTGCATGGCTGACTTAGGACCCAGCCCCTCCAGAGGGTGAGCCAATACCACGTGGCCCAAGGTCCTCACCATAGATCGCGTTGTTACTGTAGACTATCTGGTGTGACCCAAGGTCCCCAGGTAAACAAAGGCCCGCCTATCAGGCGGGACACACTGAGGTCCTAGAGGTTACCTTCTAAGAGCCAGGAGTAAAGAGGCAAACCTCTCCTTAGGCAAGATGAATCATTTGCTGCATAGACAGTATGTAAGTGAATGGGCATGGCTCGATTTGACCCCCATGCCACAGTCTGCAGGCCCCTGACCTAACTAACCCATAGAGCCATATTATTATAGCTCCCTCTCACACAGCGCCTTTATTCTGTGACATTAACTGGTCAGAAAAGCTGCTTACCATCAGACCCCCTCCCCCATCTGAAGATATTGGTAAAGACTTAAATGCATTTTTTAACAAATAAATCTGAAATTAGAAAAGACTCCTATTGTTAATTCCCTCTGGCCTCTTTAGTATAGGAACCCACACTAGACTGAGTTTGATTTCCCTGAGGATGGCAGATGACAATGAGAAGACAGGAAGCAATGCAAAAAAGTTCACATGAAATTATAGTTATCTTATCTTGTACCTAACAGCCTTATTATCGCAATAGACACAGGCTGGTAGGCATAAAATGGAAATAGTATAGTTATGAAAAGGATATGACACTGTTTTATAAAATTGCTAAAATTCTTGCTCCAGAGTCACAATAGGAAAAAAGTAGTGCTATCCATTTTTTCGGTATCCTCCCAGGTGATTCAAGAGAAGGTTTTATAAAGTATGTGTCGCTACACAAAGACTGGTTTTGTTTTCTCTTTTCTGGGCCTTGAGCAAAAATTATGAAACAGAGAGTCTTTTAATGAAATTCAATATAGTGAAGGCATTTCTGTTGAATGATATTTTTTTGATGGTGGTGGGTGAGTGTGGCGATCTTTGTTAGAAATTGGAAAAGGTCCACAGAGAAGAGTCAAAAACTTAGAAAGATCGGTAAAAACGAAGAACTCTACATATGGCAGGGTTTCTCTGTCTTGGCATTGTTGCTACTTTGGACCAGGTAATTATGGTGGGGGCTGTCTTGTGTATTATAGGATATTTATCAGCATCTTCCGATGCCTAGCATCCCCAACCCCATCGTGACAATCAAAAATGTCTCCAGAAGTTGCCAGATGTTGCTATGGGGCAACAAAATCGCCCCAGTTGAATACCACTGCTCTGTAGGATTTTTAGCATTTGAGTATAAATTATCTTGAAGAGAGATCGTTGACTAGTTTTCAAGCACATGGGAAGGGTAATGGTTGAGGATGTTAGTTTTGCATCGCAGGAAGCATGTTTGTATATGGATCACCTTTCTGATCCTAAATGTTTACTCCTTAAAGGACTGCTGTCAAAGCTTGCCCAATCTACCTCCCCCGGAGATTTAAAAGAAATGCTAATATATGTATATTGTTACAGTGCCCTAACTTTGTGCCGAAATGTGCTGAATAGATGCTTTCTGAGTGTCGATTCATTTAGTCTATGTATCTATTCAGACGCAGGTGTTATTATTACCCCCAGTTTATAGATAGAGACACTGAGATACCTGGAGATTAAACAACTTGCCTTAAGTTACACAACTAATACACAGTAGAGCTGAGATTAGAAACCAGACTATGTCAAAGCCCACATTCCTTCCCACCAGCATACTGCGCTTCCAGCAAGGTAGGCTAGGGAAAGGCAGGGGTTTTGTAAAGGGCCAGATAGCAAATATTTTAGGCTTTACAGGCCATACAGTCTCTGTCGAAGCTAACTGCTCAGCTCTGCCAAAGGAGAGCACGAAAGCAGCCATAGGCACTATTGAAATAAATAGGCATGGCTGATTGCCAATAAAACTTTATTTACCCAAACAGGCAGCGGGCTGGATTTGGTATGCAGGCACTGTTTTGCTGACCCCCGGGATGGACCGCTTTCAGAGGTGTTCAGTTGCCACCCCATTTAGAAGGAAGGGGACCTAACTGACCACACTGCAGCATCTATTGACAATATTTCTAGATTAAGAGCTTGGGTAATACGTAAGCACCTCACACAGCTCTTCGCCCTGTGGCCCGTTTCTGAACTCCATAAAGATTTGGGAGTGGGGGAAGCCCACTTTTGGAAGGAAAGGGTAAGAGAAAAGTCTCATTTCTGTCTCTTTTGGGATCTTTGGATCATCAAGCTTCAGAATCAAC
>NW_011888862.1:2250622-2257199 GCF_000151845.1 Pteropus vampyrus
GCCAGATTTGTCCCCTGCATAAAAGTAGTTATAAGTACATGAAACTACACACACGTGCATAAAAATTACATACAGGCACATAAAACTACAAGTAGAACAGCCGTGTCGGCTCATGCCACCTGGTGTTAGTTTCATCGCGTTGACCTCTTTGGGGCGGGGGAGGAGGGAAGGGGTAGGGTGGGCAGGGAGGACTGAAGAGCTTTCACCTTTTTTCTTGGAGGCTGATGTCTTTTCATTCATTCGGCTTTGTACTAAGCACTCTTCATTGATTAATTCCCTTTTGCTGCTAAAGGAGTTAAGAAGCTAACACCTAGTAGTTGGCATATACTGTGCTGGAAAAAAGGAAAACAAATCAAAATGATCCATGGTCCTTATCCCACAGGAACCTGTGGTGTAGTTTAAGCAAACTGGAATGATGTCACGGTGTCAGAAGTTCTGGGTAGTTTGGAAACCTGCGGACTCCAGATTTAGCACACAGGCTGAGACTTCTGTCTTCCTACTTTCCAATGAGATGTCATCCAAGGTTGACATCGTCATGCTTCCCCTGCTACACTCAGTCTGGAGTCTAATTTAGAAAAAACCCCAGCGGTGTTATGCAGTAATAAACTGTAGTGGGCAATCTCTGTGCTCCCTTGCTGGTCCCTTTCGTGCCGCCCACCCCCACCCTAGCTTCCGTGTGCTATCGCAACATCCAGCATCTCCTTCAGGGGACTGCCTTTGGACTCCTGGCACCCATTCTGTCCAACCTGGAAGTTCAAGTCCCCTTGGGACGGCCCGAAGCCAATGACTTGTCTGTGCTCCTTTGGCTCAGGTCCCACGCCTCTATGATGTAAGTTTCCCTCCAGAGTCCCCCGAGGGACAGGCTGTAGCTAAGCCTTGCTGGGTACCATGTCCTTGCTCAGCTTCTCCTACCTGCCCTCCCACCCCTGTCTTGGGAGCCTGTCTTGGGAGCAGTTCCTAAGTAAGTCTCTTATCTGAGGGTCTGCTTCTGGGAACTCGACCTAAGTCACAAGGTCTGTGCACTTTTCAGGGAATGAGTTATCTTTCACAAATTCTAAAAGAACTTCACCCGTCCCTTTCCCCGATGTCCAAAGAAAGTTGCCTTTGCTTCTGTGTCCCTCGGCCATTTCTCAGTCAACACTGAGGATTCTCGTGATTGGTCTGCTCTTCTAGGTGACGCAGAGGCCCAGCTCCCATAAGATGAGGTGTCTTTTCCGAATTAGCTTCGTCCCAAAGGATCCAATTGACCTGTTAAGGAGAGATCCAGTTGCTTTCGAGTATCTCTATGTTCAGGTATGTGAAAATCTGCACATGATTTATATGAATGTTGTGGGATAAATTAAAATCAAGGTTTGTTTTTTTTTCCCCTGAATTCTTTAATTTGGGGATCTCTATCCTCCCACCTCTGTCTCAATGCATTGTAAAATGATTCCATGGTGCTTTTTTTATTTTTACTTTTGATTTTGAAATAATTTCATACTTAGGAAAAAGTCATTAAGAGTAGAAAAAGAACTCTGATATCCTTCGCCCAGATTCACCAATGGGTCCCATTTTATCGCATGGACTTTAGTGTTTGCACGTGGTTGTTCTTCCTCACGCACACAATTTTTTCGCTAAACCATATCAGTGTCAGTGACTGAATTCATGCTCATTTACCCTTAAATACTTCAGTGTATATCTCCTAGTACCAAGGACATTTTCTTGTATAACCATTGTATAAATAACAAAATCAGGAAATTCAACATTTCTTTATATGCACATTTTGTCTATTGCCCCATAAATGCCTTTTATAGAGAATAGGGTCCAACCTAGGATCCCATTGTCATATCACTTTAGTCTCCTTAAATCTGGAACATTCCTCAGTCTTTCTTTGGCTTTCAGGACCTTGGCAGGTTTGAGGAGTACTGATTAGTCATTTTGTAGAAATCTCACAATTTGGGTTTCTCTGATGTTTCTTCATGATTAGATTGAGGTTCTGCATTTTGAGCAGATGAGCAACATGAGTGACTTTGTGTCCTTAGTGCATCATATCAGAGGCACGTGATGGCAGTTTGTCCCCATAATGGCAAGGTTAACTTTGACTCGTAACTACGGCGATGTTCTCCAAATTTGTCCATCCAGAAGTTATTACTTTTCCTTTTGTAATTAATAAGTAATTTGTGGAGAATCTCATTACAACCTTATTATCTTTTCACTTACTAGTTTTATTCTCAACCATCCTTGCCTGAATCCATTATTATTATGATGATTGAAAATGATGATTTTTCTAATTCCGTTATTTCTTATTCATTTATTAATTGGTATTCTACTATAAGAAAGAGTTTTCCCTTCTTCTTTATTTACTTATTTATTCATTCATTTATTTGGTGCTTAGATTGTTCTGAAATATGATATTAATTATAATGGAATGATTCATTTCAAGGCAGTAAAACTTTAGGAAGACAGTATCCTCTGCAGACTGTATATCTGATTCTGGGATATAATTTTCAAAAAACAAGGCCTCTAGAAATGAGAATCTTTGCTAGTTTTTCCCAATGGGAATTGATCCACTTGATATTTAGGTGGATTTCTCTATATTTCTCTATAACTGCACCCTCTTACTCTCACTTAAATTTCCAATATAACTACATTAAACAGTAAGAACCTTACCTGATGCTTAGGCATCTAACATTAGAACTACTCAGAGAGGTTGTAAACCTCAAAATGTAACCTTCCCCTACAGAAAAAAAAAAAAAGGAGAAAAGGCAAAAATGAGGCCAAAAAAAAAAAAAAAGACACACCTGTTTGGCTGGGGATCCCTGTCTGTATAAGGCCGTAAGTAAGAAATAAAAAGCAAAGAAGTAGGAAAGTAAAAGAAACATTTGTCAACTCTAGGTAGTAGATATACTGGTAGATACGATTCTCAATATTTTCTTGTATATTTCAAAGTTTTTGTAACCTCCAGAAAGTTATGGGTAGGAAAAGAAAATAGGCAGAAGATAGCAGAGAAAAGGTCAATGTCAGGGGTTAGGAATGGTGACATAAAGCGGCACTAAGCCCTGGGGAACAGAAATTAAGTCAGAGAAAGAAGAAGCAGAATGTACCAGAACATTCCAGCAGATGAGGGCACTCAGGGAAAGGCTGGTTAAACATGCCCCGCCTCAGCGGTCTTTGAGGAGACTGACATTTACAGCTCAGTAGGATATTTAATGTTTACAAAGAGAAAACCCCATCATCAGGAAAAGGCAGGTCCTGTTCAATATACCCTGTTTATCAAGTAAAAAAATATGAAGTGCACTTTACACCATGTTTGACCCAGAACAGTGAAAGTGTCACGACTTGGGATTTTTAAGTGTTAAATTTTAGTCACTTGAACCCCTCGGCAATATCCCTTGTTCCCCAACGGGCCAGGTAACCCAGATGTAACTGCACAAAACAGCCCGATTGTCGGCTGATCTGTTTCTGCATCTTTCCCATATTGCTGCTGAGAACCAGCCCAGGGCTTTGCCGCTGCAGCTCAGATCCTGTGCTATGTTTTTAGCTTGTTAATTGCAAATAAATAGTTACAGGTTCTGGTCAGTGCGTGGCTGTAGACAGTGAGATACATTGGTTGTCGTTCTCGACAATTATATGCTCATCCTCTTAACGAGATGATGTTTTAAACCCATCTTGCTCTGCTTCTCTTTTAAACATCACAAGCCCATTGAATTTATAGCAGAAGAATGTGGTTGCATGTGTCTTGGGGAAGGGAGACCTCTTAAGTAGACCCTGAGTACCGCTAAGCATGATTCTGTCTAAGGGGTGTTCACCCAAGTCTAATGCAATTCATGGAGCTATTTCTTTTATAAAAGATGCATCTTTTATACCCTGGGACTGTCCTGAGAACAGGAGAATCTGTCCAGGGATACTGCCCTGGGACTAGCAGAAGATGGGTTGTGGATTAGCCGCTCCTTCAGTGAGTAGCCGGTGGCGGGAGGTAGAAAGCCACGTATGGTGAGCGTAGAGACCAAAATTAAGCTACCATCATCTTATATATCTTCCGCCGAGAACAGTAAATGAGAATTTCTTGGCCTCACACCCTCTGCTTCAAAATGCCTTGGATCACAGAATGTGCAGTATGTCTAAAATAACATAGCTGTCTAACATAAGTCAGTGGGTCTGTAAATGGTGCTATGTGCCCATGTTGACTCGAAGGTACTAAAAAGATGCAATAAAATTAGCCCAGAGAACAAGAGTAAGCAGAAGCAATATGTATCACATTACAAAGGCAAAAATTGATTCAACCGAGCGGGCCCCTAATAAGGACAAGTGGCCATTGACCAGGTGAACCGTGACAGTGCAAACAGGTTTCAATAGTGATGATATCTATTAATCTCCTAGTCATTAATGGACCATGCAGTATTTTCCAGATTTCAGCATATATAATAATAATCATCCAGTCTGTGCTAATTCATAATTAGAATTCATAATTAGAATGAGCTCTGCTGACATTTACCTGTCTACTATCCATTAAGAAAAAGATTGTTACGCCAATTAGTAAATAGGATAATACCTGAGACTACAACATGTTTTCAGACATTTTGGTAGTATCGGTTTCCTTTTTAACATCTAACATGTTCATTATAAATGAATTTTTTGGAGGCCTAAATTAGAGTCTGTTGGGACCTCTATCTTAGCAAAACAGTGACCACCACTTGCTCGTGTAACTGTGTTTTAAGTAACATACTTGAGAGTAATAAAAGCATGATTAGTACCAAAATATATGTCAGACTTCACACTAATTCTCCAGGATCAGCCTGAACTAATTACATAATGTAATTAAGTGACTAATCACCTTGATAAAAAATTCACCCAGAAGTCTGGTTAAAATACAGGAGAGATAAACACACACACACACACACGCACACACACACACACACACGCACACACGCAGTGTAACAGGGATGGGAAAAACCATTTCCAGTTCCAATTTTTAGCAGAAGTAATAGTGATGGCTCACCTTTATAAAGCACATTCCATTTTATGAAACCTCCTTTCAAGTGTACCAGCGACCTTGAGAGTTAGTTGTTGTTAACCGATTTTTCATATAAGAACACCGAGACTCAAGAGAGATAAAAATGCCTTGTTCAAGGTCATTTGATGAGTAGTTCACAGAGCCTAGGATTGAACCTGGGGTTTCTGTCTCTAAATTCTATACTGAACTCCTGTTTCAAATCCTTTATGCAATAGCAATCACAGAAGAAAGAGATTTATCAAAAAACTGATTAAAGTGTCTGTTATGGTCTGGCACTGAGCTGAGGGCCCTCCTCACCCTCATCCCTCCTGAGACTCTATAAAATGACCCTATCTGGGCCCTCAACTTTGAGGTGGCCCATTGCAGACAACCCCGGGCACTTGGAAATAACTGGTAAACCCAAGACTAGCAAAACAAAGTAGTAGCCTGGACTTGCCCTCAGGACCGGCCTTCCGTCAGGAGGCCCCATCTCCCACCTCGTGTCAGACCCATTCTGACAAGGAGCGCTGTGCAAGCCTGGTAGGTGTAATATTTTCAAGAGAAGCAAAGGTGGAAGACCATCTTAGGGATGGAAGTGGGAGAGAATGTGACTTCAGTCTTTGGAATGAAGGGATGGGCTGAGACGTAGCACATGAATAGGACGACGTGCATTGCACAGCGACAGTATCACATGGACAAGTATTCTAAGTGTCAGTATTGTGTGCAGAAACCATACAGGAGCACATTTCCTATTTAATAAAATCCATATATGACGTCACAAATATGCTTCTCTTGGAAAGGAGGCAAACAAAGCCTGATAGCGTTTTCCATTCGAAATTATCTTGGAACAAGGTAAAGAATAAGAAAAAGAGAGTGTACATGTCATATTTTGTAGCCCCAAAGCCTAGTTTTCCAGAACAAACTATAAACACATGTGCAGAATATGCTTAAGCAATGCTGTGACTCAGCCCTTTGCTCCTAATGGGTGACAAGAATGTCACCCGAAAATCGCTAGTGGTCACGTAGGACTTTACACTTGACAACACTCTCAGCCACTCGTCAATCCAATGCTCACCACAAACCCTGTGAGGTGGGTCGCTCCCTTTTACAGGTGAACGAACTGAGGCCCACAGACATAGAATGACTCCCTCAGAGTCACAGTGGGGGCCGTCACCACCGGAATAGACTGAGGATTTTACTCGCTACTCTTTACCGAGCGCAACCAATGCGCTGTGATGAAGCGCTCACTGTGCATCTCATCTAACGCTCACACACTAGGGTAGCTGGGCTGAATCCCCATCGCACAGATGAGAAAATCGAGGCTTTTACTTAAACCAAATTAAGTACATTGGTCCGAGTTACCTATACAGGTCGTCATTGGCAAAGCCGGACCCAGAAGCAGGTGGGGTAAGTCCAGAGCCGCTGCTCTCAATCGCCTTGCCAATTCTGCTCTAAATGAGAAAGAAGAAGATGATGTTGACAACGGCCGCTAGCTCACATGAGGGCTTACAGTTGACCAGGTAGAGTCTAAGGGCTTTACATCATTAACTCATTTCACCCTCACCACACCCTGTGAGTGGGGAGTATTATTATTCCTAGTTTACA
>NW_011888862.1:2266424-2269169 GCF_000151845.1 Pteropus vampyrus
CAAGCCAAGG
The DNA here is from genome assembly GCF_000151845.1 of Pteropus vampyrus. NCBI lineage: Eukaryota > Metazoa > Chordata > Mammalia > Chiroptera > Pteropodidae > Pteropus > Pteropus vampyrus. The sequence goes on from NW_011888862.1 coordinate 2,266,435, forward strand.
TTCATTATCTCAAGTTCCTCAGTGACCTTCGGTTGTATGGGGGTCGTGTGTTCAAGGCAACATTAGTGGTAATTTCTTTTTCTTGCTCTTTCTGTGAAGCCATGGAGGCCTACAAAATGTCACTGCATAGGCTGTCTTGAATTAGCTACCTTTGATGACAAAAAAAATCCATCTGTGAATCTTTTCATGCCTTCATTTCTAATCGACTGCACCGCAGTCTGAAAATAGCAGAAGAAATGTTAAACTAGATAACACCAGTGTAGAATGTCCCAGAAAAAAAAAAATGAGAAAAACCAAGAGAATTGATGCACTCTGACGATGGCTTCCCTTTAAACCATTGGGCCAGAAGTTGCTTTCACATTAAAAAAGAAAAAAAAAAACCCCAATTGGAAAAACCCCCCAAGAATAACAAAAAAACGGCCGGGAAAAACATTAACTTCCGCAATAATTAACAAAACCCCAAAGCAAGCAAAAAACCGGTTTTTTTTTTTCTAATTAGATGATTTAGTACAATATAACCCAGAAACGCTTTCTAAAGAAAATTCACTCTTGTAAAAACATTCTCCCAGGTCCAACTTTGCATGGCACGTCAGAAGTCTAGTGTTTTTATATTTTGTCCACGTCTCTTTCTCAGCAGGCAGAAAAGCGCTCGGAAGTGACTCTCCTGGTCGGTCCCCGATATGGCATAAGCCATGTCATAAACACCAAAACCAATCTGGTGGCTCTTTTAGCTGACTTCAGCCATGTCAACAGGATCGAGATGTTTACTGAGGAGGAAAGCTTGGTGCGGGTGGAGCTCCATGTGCTGGATGTAAAGGCAAGTCCTCAAGGTGTTGACATGGGGCCTTGATTGGAACAGCTCACTTCTGATAACACGGCTGATATTTACAAAGCAGGCAAAATCTCAGTGTGTGCCGAGCATCACAGGTGTGATGTGGTGCAGGAAAAAATCTACTCAACTCAGACCCGAGGGCCCCAGCCCTCACTAGACAGCTGTGTGATTTGGGGACAGGTCGCCATTCTTCTGGGCTCAATTTTTTCTTCTGTACATGAGACAGCAAGTGAGTTCATTTCCAAGGTCCCTTCTGGCTCCAGAACATATGAATCATAAATAGAAAAGAGGGAGGTTTTCCCAACTTTGTTTAGAACTCCCATTCCCTCTTGTTAGATTAGGTCCATATGTATTTATTCTTTTGGAAAAGCTGAGTATTTTAGCCAATCTGTCTTTTTGTGCTATAGTAATTGGTACTGGCTGAATATCTGGCCCCAGTGAATGTCATGGCCATTCCATTTAAAACAGCAATTTGAGATTGTCCTCAAAGGGTAAAACTTTCCTTCCTAAACAAAGTTGACAAGACATAATCCAGGTCTCCTGTCCCCTCCTTCTTGTCCCAGTAATAGATGAGGCACTGGACTTGGGCAGGGTTGATGTGTCCAGTGTTTCTATGGAGATGAGGCACTGGACCTGAAGGGAGATGATGATGTCACAAAGAAAACTGTCAACCAGGAGGGGTGCTCTGGGAATGGTGGGGAGGACTCACTCCCACTCAGGTGGTTGGGAAGAGCAGATGAAGAGGAAATGAGACTTTGGTAAAGGGTCTACACAGCACATCGGTGTGCTCTGCAGCAGGAGGAGATGACAGTGAGAATGTGGTGCTCTGACATGTTGGCCATGGTCCGTGGGATTTCATGGGCTGAATCCAGGGGGCTCCAGTTGACCTCATAGCAAGCTGAAAGTGCCAGAAAAGACTTGGAATGCCAGGCCCAGTCCATGACCAAAGATGCTGAGAACAATGTGTCCATCATGGAAAATGGGTACATTGGATGCAGTCATCACAGACCTGCTAACAAGGATAATCCATCCCAAACAGAAGTGGACAGCAAGACCCTATTGATGGTTTCCCGCCCATACGAAAGAACTGTGAGGTGGCTTGAGGGAAGACCTCAGTAGAAACGGATGGAAAAGGCAGTTCATCAGGTAGTACAGAAGCTTTGGATGGGAAGTTAGATTCTCTCAGCAGGAACCTGGCCAGTGTCCCCAACCTGGGAGTGAAAGCAAGAGGCCGACTGTCTGTGCTTCTCTTGGTATCTGCTTTTATTTCCCTCTCACTTTATCTCTCTTTCAACAAGAACACACCAGCCAGTCCACCCTCCCCGTAATTTCTTCAGTTGAACACTTCCTTCCTTAGATGCCCAAGAGCCATGTCCGATGATACGGTAACCTCATTGTTTCCAGAAAGTTTTAGCAAGACTTTTCTCAACTCCCATCTCTGTTTCGCCCTCCTGTGAATTCACAATTTCTTTTAGAAGCATCCTCTTCCTGGATCTCTTTGACATTTCTCGCTCAGATTTAGCAGTAATTTCCACTTAATTTTTACTTTTCTTCAACACTAATTTTCATCATGAACCCAAACTTAATCTTCCTGTGATTTTTCAAATCCCTGGTTCACATCTGGGAACCGACTCTTTAACTATCACTTTTTATAAGGTTAACAGTTTGGGAACAAAAGCAATGTTATTATTTTTTTCATATCAGTATGATTTGGAAAAGATTCAAAATGGCTAGGCTTTCAAAATGGCGTCACTTAAATGTTTTTCAATAAGGCTCTCTTTGTGTTACGCCTGACTCTCCTGCCCCCGTGTGTTTCCCCCAATTAAATCGTTGCTCAATAACTTCTTTTGTTTACATTTGACAGGCATAAATGCAGCCATTGTCACCTGAGGGAAGTTATCAA
>NW_011888862.1:2269219-2275438 GCF_000151845.1 Pteropus vampyrus
GAAGATGATGTTGACAACGGCCGCTAGCTCACATGAGGGCTTACAGTTGACCAGGTAGAGTCTAAGGGCTTTACATCATTAACTCATTTCACCCTTACCACACCCTGTGAGTGGGGAGTATTATTATTCCTAGTTTACAGAAAGGAAACTGAGGCACAGAACAGTTAAGGAACTTGACCAAGCTCAGGCCCGTGCGAAGTGGAGGAACAGGATTTGAACCCAGGATTCCATCCCCAGCAGCCATCATGCCATCGGCACTCCCTGTGTTCACATGCAGCACCTGTGTTTGGAAATGTCATACCTTAATTCCTAATTATCTTTACAAAAAGCTAAATATTTAAACAGTAGCTCGCTTGTCATTGGATGTTGTATGGTTCCTGTATTTGCGAATGCAGTTACACATTGACATGGTTCCAAGCAGCGCGGTGGAACCGTTGCCACACTTAGCCTCTGGAGTGAGGGGGGGACATGCATGTCACCTGCTCCTTTAAGGCAGCGCCCTGCAGCCCATCCTTTGACAAGCTGCGCCCTCTGCTGGTCTCTTTGCAGAGCTGTAACGATGTCGTCCAGGAGCGATTTGGGCCGGAGCTGAAATATGACATAGCCCTACGGCTGGCCGCCTTGCAAATGTACATCGCAACCGTTACCACCAAGCAAACGCAGAAAATCTCCCTGAAATACATCGAGTAAGTGTTGACTCCGAGACATTTTGGAGACAGAGATGCTGCCCACTTAACGCCCAAGTGAATTTTTGATCTATGTCTCTATTTCCAAGATCGATCTTGTTTGAGGCAGAGCATTTGTTAAACCTGTACAAAAGAGGTGAATGCGTGTTCATCTTTTTGGTGGAGGGGGTCCATTTCTGACATAATCTACTTTTAGAGAATTGTGGGTAAAATGAGGGTCATATTTTAAATGAAACACGATTTTAAACTCCTTGGTTCCTAGCCAAACTTTGGTCTCAGCGCTTTTCAGATATTAAGCTCTTTAATTCTCAAAACATCCCTATGAGATCAGTAAGAATTTAGGTCCATTTTACAAATGAGCAAACCGAGGCACAGAATGGTTAAGTAACTTGCCCAAGTCATACAGGCTATTTACTAGAGGGGGCAGGATTCGAACCCAAGCAATGGGAGTCCGCATCGCACTGTAGTTTGTGTGACCATTTGAAGCACCTGTGTTTAGAAAGTGTTCTGCATAACCCGAGATTACTTTTCAATGATCAAGATACAGTGTAAAAAGTGATGTTCTCAGTCGTAATCAGGAAGGGCAGTATTTGTAGTAAAGAACTGTGACAGGGTAGGGAAGGGTGCCGCACAGTGACACTTTGCTCTGTGAATTGAATGTTGTTTGGGAAGCGTGAATGCCTTGTCTTGCTGAGTACCCACCCACAGCATCAATGTACTGCCTCTTTGGCTGGAGAAGATCCCTCTTCTTAGATAAAAGCAATGTGTGTTGTCGTCAGTTGATGAGTCTACTTAAGGGCTATCCTTAAAAAGAGAACCCTTTGTCGCTCAGTTTGTATGCTCCCTTTGGCAGGTGATTCAGTACTCTAAAGCAGCCATGCTTTCTGAATCCTGGCAGCTCTAATGCTAAGAGAAAAGAACATTCATATTTCCAAGTTCATGGCAGGGCTGTAGCCACATCTCCACGTAACACTAAAAGCCTTAGCATCCTTTCCACCTCTACCTCCTAGAGATGTGCAAGCTCATGAAATGGGCTTCCAATCCATGGGCTGTTCCAGCCATTCTAAATTACACAGTGCCAGGCTGACCGCCAGGGGGCAGAGTGGCTTCTTCTTGACAGGCTCATGAGCCTGTGTTGAGAAGGATTAGAGCTGACTCCAACCCGCTGTTCTTGCAACTCTGTTCCACCGTCGATGACTAGGGACAAATCCTTGTGTGCTGTTTGAGAACCTCAGATCTTCAAGTCTCAGTCCACTTATTTCACAGGTGGTTTATCTCTTTCTTTCTCGCCACACATTCCGTGACTGTAACCTGAGCAAGACTAGGCTCACAAAGAGGTCTCACACTTCAGATGGACACATTCACACCCTCATCCACTCCCCTTTCTGAAGTTCTTGGGAATGGATAAAACTGGCTCCCATTTGAAAAGGTGGCCTACACAACTTGAGATGACTTTCAGACAACTGAAACACATTTTTGTTCCTACTCTCTCTCTGTACCTGGTTGAACATGGTACAGTCAAAAACCTCCGGAGATAACCAACTAGACTAAGAATCTTGCAATCTACAATAACAGTCTCATTAATTAATTCATTTACCCAGAAAATGTTCATTGAGCATTTTATATGGTATTCACAGTGGGACAGTAAAAAGAACTAAAAACTATAAATTATGATCTTAACCGTCAAAGAACTTGTGATCTGATTATAAAGACAAAACATAAAGATATGAAAAGTAATGATTTAAATAATGATACAAGTAGAGTTACAAAGTAGCCCATCAGGAGTGCCAAATGACGGGAAAAGATAAAACTACAAGTTGAGAAGAAAAAGGAAAAAAATGGTGATCACAAAAAACACAATCTTACCTAGTGAAGAAGACCATGAATAGCCAAGTTAGGGAAGTCTGTCTTTCTATCCTACTTTGGAGAGGTTTGGAGCAGGAGAAATAACCAGAACCTTCTCAAGGGTCTTTGTATAATTTAGAAGACACTGGTTGGGCACGTGATCAATCACGATAGAGTTCCTAGAATTCAAAATATGGAATCTTCTTAGGATAGAATGTAGTCATTGCTGGGGAAATGGACTCCTGGCCAAAAAAAATATATTAACCCAGTCCCACTTTTTTTCTTATATATTCACATGTATGAGATGTTTTCACCTCCCCATCAGTAACACACATACTTAAGGGTCATGACACTTAGCCTACGTCTCCGCCAGCAAGAAATGTTGACAGAAGAAGTTAGGTAGACGTGAACGGCTGGGAGAAAAGAGAATTGTATGTTTCTGGAGAGATAGCCATGATGAGGGAGATGGGGAGGGAAGAATGGTTTGGGGGCGTGAAGGAGTTGCATCTGTCCTCAGAGAAGAGAGGAAGACATTGTGTGGGCAGGCAGGGAAAGGTGACGATGAAAATGAGCAAAGGGATGGAGAGAAATTGGTGTTGGAAATACAAACTCGGATGTCAGATATACGAACGAATTCTAACAAACTCAGAGGAGGGTTGGATAAAGTGCCCTCTTCAATTTCCATGGGTCCCTTTGCATTCTCTCTGGAGACGGAGGAGTACGTTTCTTTTAAAATGCAAACATATGTCCTAAAGTTCAAATAGTGTTTCCTGAGTGCAAATTAAAATCGCTTCCCTAATTGGGGACTTGTCACCATTCCCTACCTTGCAAAGACTTCATTTGTTCCAACGAACATCAGAGCACCATTTTGTCTTAGATAACTCATCATCACAAGAATGTGAAATTAAAAATATACTCTTTATTGCAGAAAAGAATGGGGATTAGAGACTTTTCTTCCTTCTGCTGTGCTGCAAAGCATGAAAGAGAAGAACATAAAGAAAGCACTTTCACACCTTGTCAAAGCAAATCAAAACTTGGTACCACCCGGTAAAAAGGTATCACATTTGCATCTTAATAGAAAATGGATTTTAAAGAGAGGCTTGCATGCATTTTTTAAAATGTTTAAAATTAGCCCATGAATAAAATACTTAGCACCATATTTTCAGATGCAGTAACACTGCCTAATCTTTTTTTTTTAACTATTAACATGTTTCTAAGACTAATGAAAAATAAGTATTCTCATGGAAACCTGTTTATTTCTTGCAGACTATAGGCTCCTTAGTATACGGCGTGGTGTGTTCACAAGTGCATGCAGGAGAACCTTGCATAACCTCTGATTAGAGAGGATAGAGTTGCAAGATAATTTTACGTTTCCATCATGCTCTTACTTTGCTTGCAGAACAGATGCCACACAAATTAAACCAGAGTTCTCTACCTCAGCGCTATTGACATTTGGGACCAGATCATTCTTTGTTGGGGAGAGGGACCATCCTATGCATTGTGAGATGTTTAGCAGCATCCTTGACCTCCACCCACGAGATGCCAGTAGTACCCTACGCCCTCAATTGTGACAAACAAAAATGTCTCCAGACATGTGCCCTGCAGAACAAAACCACCCCAGGTTGACGGCCACTGAATTAAATCTTACTTTTGGAAAAAAAGAGAAATTTTTTTCTGTCATTCACCATCATTAATGTTAAAATCTCTTTTTTAAAAAATCAGGTAGAAGAAACACCGAGGACGTTTTGAAATATATTCTTGGTCAGAATAGAGAGCTACGTTTATAGGTAATAAAAAGCCAAGGGTTTCAGGAACCAGGAAGATAAAGAGCCTAACATTACTGGACCTAGAAAATTGGAAGAGGCCTGACAGCCCCACATTTTCCAGCTGATAATGGCCATGGAATCTCGTGTGACTCTAATACAAATCACTGTTTACTTGGGCAATTCTTTGGTCTTAGGATCTGATTTTCAGTAATTTGTACTGGCCAAAACATGCTTATTTCTATTCCCTCCTCACCCCGTGGCTTTTTTAAAACAAGTAATCAGGTTCAACCTACTATCAACACCTTCGACTTAACTTCCCAGTTGATGTAAACAATCAGCTAACAGAAATCTAGCAGGACACATCATGGATCAAGATTTTTTAAATTTTGGTTCTGATTTGCCCGAAGCTAATTTCCTTTAATTAACTCGATAGGATTTTTTCCAAGCCTGGCCCCGCTGGTGTTGTAATAATTTGGATAAGTGCTCTAGGGTCGATCTATCTACCTATCTATCATGATTCTTCTATAAAGGTCATTCTTTCTAGCTAAGAGTGAGTGGTTTGCTTTTAAGTCGATTTGCAAAGTGCTTTGGGTTTTTGAAAGAAATAGGATGGAAGAATAGTGCTCAGTAAGAGTTACATAAAGGGTAGGGCACTTAGATGTAGTTAACAAACGAGTTGGTAAATTCATCTGCAGTTGAAAACAGTTTAACAGTCGTTGGTGCTCGGTGGTCTTCACCTTGTTGGAAACTCTCACCCCCAACAAATGTACCTGACACATTCAGTATGAACCATGGACATTTTTTTAAATCAGGTGTTTTTTTATGACTTAGGAGTCTACATGTTTAAGTCTTTATAAAGATAAATTTTATCTGAATCAAATGTTATTTGTAAATCTTTCGTGAAACTCAATAGATTCTTGGAGTTGAATAAAATGGGCACTTTTAAAGCAAGTTCAACCATTTCCGCAGTGATTGGATCCCAGAAAGTTCATTTTCCCTAAGAACTTACAAAGACTAAGAAGCTTGAGATGGGCATGCAGAGCCTGTTTAAGGCTTTATATAGATTGTAGGTGTGTGTTAAAATCAGCTCCCACAAACCCCCACATAGGTAAGTCTCCTGTGTAATGGAAGAATGTATAATACCCACCTTTGTCCCTAATTGCAACTGGAAAGCACCACTCACTTCTTGAAATGTCCCCATGAGCAGACGTTTCTGTGGAAAATGTTATCATCTCGTTCTCACTTGTTGCGTGCCCTGGCCCAGCACGTTTGGACTTATGAGTCCCCCACGATTCCCCCCCAAATAAAACTACTTTAGTCCGAGTGGCCTGTTGCAGCCCTATGTCAGGAAACCAAATACAGAGCAATTTCCTTTCATTCCTCTGAAGGGTCCTTGGCATGCCCCACCCATTGGCAGAAGAGAGTCATCCTTCTAGTTCGCCTTTGTCTTCAGCTGGTCTCCAGCAGGAACAGAATCGCCCCTATGGAGCTAACACCTGAGTTTTCTTTTCTCTCCTCAGCTCTCTGCACTGCAAGCCAAGGTTCATTATCTCAAGTTCCTCAGTGACCTTCGGTTGTATGGGGGTCGTGTGTTCAAGGCAACATTAGTGGTAATTTCTTTTTCTTGCTCTTTCTGTGAAGCCATGGAGGCCTACAAAATGTCACTGCATAGGCTGTCTTGAATTAGCTACCTTTGATGACAAAAAAAAATCCATCTGTGAATCTTTTCATGCCTTCATTTCTAATCGACTGCACCGCAGTCTGAAAATAGCAGAAGAAATGTTAAACTAGATAACACCAGTGTAGAATGTCCCAGAAAAAAAAAAATGAGAAAAACCAAGAGAATTGATGCACTCTGACGATGGCTTCCCTTTAAACCATTGGGCCAGAAGTTGCTTTCACATTAAAAAAGAAAAAAAAAA
>NW_011888862.1:2276983-2297555 GCF_000151845.1 Pteropus vampyrus
ACACTAATTTTCATCATGAACCCAAACTTAATCTTCCTGTGATTTTTCAAATCCCTGGTTCACATCTGGGAACCGACTCTTTAACTATCACTTTTTATAAGGTTAACAGTTTGGGAACAAAAGCAATGTTATTATTTTTTTCATATCAGTATGATTTGGAAAAGATTCAAAATGGCTAGGCTTTCAAAATGGCGTCACTTAAATGTTTTTCAATAAGGCTCTCTTTGTGTTACGCCTGACTCCCCTGCCCCCGTGTGTTTCCCCCAATTAAATCGTTGCTCAATAACTTCTTTTGTTTACATTTGACAGGCATAAATGCAGCCATTGTCACCTGAGGGAAGTTATCAAGGAGGGTTGGCTTTAACCAAAACATTCTCTCTTATATAGCCCATCACGCTCCTGATGGAGTCATCGGACGCCATGAACCTGGCCTGCTTGACAGCTGGGTACTACAGGCTACTCGTGGATTCCAGGAGGTCGATATTTAACATGGCCAACAAGAAAAATGCAAGGCCCCAGGAAACAGGTATTCTTTTCCTAAATTCATGAAGCACTGACTCCCGCCCTTCCCCACCCCACCTGACAACAATAATGAGATGTTTCTTGAAAAGTTAAAATCATACGCATTTAAAAAAAATCGTGTCCAAATTTAACACAAAAGCCTTCAAATACATCCTCTTTGGTGTAATTTTTTTTTACGTGAAAATGTTGATTTTTCCATCACATTTTACACATTCGAAATTCTGGGGCGTGTGCATCAAAGGCAGTGATTTGATGACACTGGAGGGAGTCAGCATCAGTCTTTCCGGCTGAGCTTTACCACCTCGCTCACAGAGTCAGGATGCAGAGAACTAACAATGGAGTGCCTAGTAGGAGTTGTGAGCCCCTAGCCTTAGGGCTCGTCCCTCCTTAGGGTGCCCTAGGTTCAGATGCCTGGGCTCCTCCTCCTGTGTCAGACTTACCTCCACGATTCTGGGAGCTCTACCAACAGGAGACCTGGGAACTGCCCAGCACTCAGACATGAGGCTCTAGAGGGAACCCCACCCCGGCAGCCATCTTAGCTCTGTTATTGGAGCATCGAAATGGCAAAGACATCAAATAATTCAATCCAGCCACTTGACAGGATGAAATAGCCCCAGAGTGAGAACAAGAAGGGCTGCAAATGTTAAACTGATAGTTTTTCTTTGAGGGTAGGTGGTTTTCATTTGTTTCAGAATTTTTTTGTTCAGAGTTTGACCTATTCCTCCATCCGCAGTGAGCACTCAGTAAATGTGGCTGATGGACAGACTCTACCATTCAAGCCAAAGCTACTGACCCATGAAAAACCTATAGTCAGAGCTCCATAATCAGGGTTTCTGTTAAAAGAGAGGAAAATTCTTAAGAACAAATTCCATCGTCGCTGTTTCTGAGAGAAAAGGAAAAAGAAGAGAAGGAAAATTCACTTTTAAACTTAGTCGAAAGCATAAATAATTATTTCACAAATATATTGTAGTGTGTAGGTGGATACAGACACATGGACTTGCACACAGTGTATGCCGATAGCTGGTTAAATGGAGCAGTTATAGTCACAGAATACAGGGAAACCAGAGAGAAAGAAAGGTTGACTGTAACTAGATTTAATCCAGTCCCAAAGTGGTTTTTTTTTTTTTTTAATTTCTCTAAATTTGGGTTTTTCCATTTGTAGACTTGGGATTAGAAACCTAGCTAGCAAGGTTAGGATTAGAAAAACACCTATGGTCTACGGCCATGCCATCCTGAACGTGCCCGATCCTATCTGATCTCAGAAGCTAAGCAGTATCGGGCATGGTTAGTACTTGGATGGGAGGCCACCTAGGAAGACCAGGTAATATAGGCATAAAAAATAAGGAATTGTAAACTGACAAGGTCCTCGCAGTCTGTGAGGTCAACCAAGGGTTTCCTCGCCTAAAAAAAAAAAGAAAAAGAAAAAGAAAAAAAAATCTATAACACCTGAAATGATGCCTAGTACTTCTATTAATAATTGGCAGTGGAAAAAAACCAGGAATGGAAAAAATTTAAAATGAAAGTGACAGAAACACAGAAAGGAATAAAAGACAAACACAAGGCAAAGAAAGACCCCAAGAGACACAATGGTTAGAAATAAATAGGGGAGAGACAAAAAGGAGGTGGTGAGTTTGGTCTGGGTTTGACAGCGAGCATTTTTATGACCACATGCTTTCCGTGAACTAGGAGACTCAGCAATTTCACGCTGACCTTCGAGATTCCTAAGAGTAGTTCAGCTGTTTAACACGATCCTTTAACATCGGAAAACCACGTTTTTGGCTCTTTATTTTCAAATCTTAAAGTTTATCTTGAAAATAAAACCTTTTCCCCACGGACTATTCAGATTGTTGCAGGTGCATGAAGGAAACCGAGCCAACCATTCTGAAAATGGTTAGAGTAATAAGGGCCTCAGTTCCATCCAATGTATAGTGGCTTACAACAAAACGTTTAATAAAATGTTGAGGGGCAAAAACTTAGTTCTTAAAACTGTTATCGCCATGGGGAAAGAATGAACTTCAACCTTTCAGTAATTTCTCCCAGTTCTACAGTGAGAACGAAGGTGAGAGCACATGTTCTAAATATCTCTCTCCACTCTCAAAAAGAGAGAGAGACCGAGAGAGAGCGCACGCATGCATATGTATGTGTGTGAAGGAAGGACAAGGGGGAGGGATGGCACACTCCAATAAGCAACTGGTTGACACAAGCTGAGCAGCGGCCTAAGGCTTAGCATCCTTTAATGGCAGAAAGTCCTCTCTTCTCTTCAGACACTCCCTAAAGACCTCACAAGACTCAAGAAATGTAGAGAGTGAAGTCCCTTTAGGCCAGCTCATCCCTAGTCTGTTCTCTACTCCACTCTGAGAGACTGGGCTACAGTATAGATCCTAATTCTCAATCCACATCCTTCAGTGTCTTTAAAATCATTCCAGAAGCCAAATCAGTCCACCTTTCTGGAAGGAAACCAAGATTGAGTGTGTATTTTCTTCTTGTCTCAAATCGATCAAAGACCTTAGTCAAGATCTCTAACAAGGAAAAGTAAGCCCCCATTTCTTCTTCTCTGTCTTGAAAATTAGCCTTTGAGTACTTTGAAAATCCCAAAACTCACATATTTATGCAGCTCTGAGCCTTAGGAGAGTCTGAGTAAGTATCTACTAACTTGCTTTTAGGCAGCTGACCTATTTGGTTTTCTTGGGGGTTTAAACCAGAAGTTGGCAAACTATGGCCCATGGGCCAAACCTTTTTCTTGTAAATAAAATTTTATTGGAAATCAGCCATGCATATTGTATGATCTTCTTAGGGCTGCTGTAACAAATTATTACAAACTTAGGGGCTTAACATAACAAACTTATTACCTCACGGTTTGGGAGGCTAGAAGTCCAGAATCTAGGTGTTGGCAGGGCCATGCTTCCTCCAAAAGCTCTAGGAGAGAAACTTTTCTTGCTTCTTCCCACTTCTCGTGGCTGCCAGCATTTCTTGTGGCTGCATATCTCCAATTTCTGCCTCTCTCTTCACACAGCCTTCTTTTCTCTGTGTGGCCCAAATGTCTCTCTGCTTTTCTCTTATAAGGACACTTGCCATTGGATTTAGGGTCCATACGGATAGTTGAGGATGATCTCATCTTGAGATCCTTAACCTAAGTACATCTGCAAAGACTCTTTTCCCAAATAAGGTCACATTTATAAAATGGACATATCTTTTGGGGCCACTATTCAACCTACTGCGTCCAGTTGTTTATGTATCATCTCTGGCTACTTTTGTGTTACAGCAGCAGGGTTGAGTGGTCACTCAACGGAGCAATTGGCCTACGAAACCTAAAATATTTACTGTCTGGTCTTCCCTTTACAGAGATAGTTGGCCAACCCTTGGTTTAAAGCCAGAGCTCAATCACAACTTTGCTAAACCCTCCCCTCAACAATCCATACTTCTGACATGCATGTGAGCACAATGTGCATGCACACACACGCCCACACACAAACACACAGCCAGTCATAATCTAAGTTGTTGTTGTTAACAAAACAATACCGAACCCCCACAAGTGTATTTACTGTAAGGTAACATGGAAATATGGCTAGCATATAAATGAATGTCTTCAGAAATAATATATTTTACTTGCTATTTACGAAAATATATGTATTTAATAAAATGACTTGGAAATTGTTTAGCATTGAGTCCACTGTATAATTTGGGAGGACCAAGAACCTCTTCAGTAAAACTGATTTTTTTTTTCCATACGTCTTATATATCTGATGTCAATATTATCTAAACTTAGGCCAGGGGACAATTTGAGGGAACAGATGGGAGAATATATGGCTCTAACATTTCCTCAGAATGTTGCCTCTGGAATCTACAAAGCAGTGTTGACAGAGTGACACATTGCCCTGTCTTGTTAAATATCAGAGCGGAATCTGCACATCAAAATTCCCTGTTGAAAGATCCTTAAAGAGCAAACAGAACAATAATTTTTAAATTAGGAATTTTCCATTTTAATTCATGAAGATCATCAAACAAATCTTTAGGCGTCCTCATGATACAAATAAAAATTGAAATTAGTCTAAGTATTAACTGTGCTCAGAAATAGCAGAGAGAAATATATTACCTCTGAGTATTCCACCTTATGCATCATAGGCGCATGCACGCATACAGGCACACATACTGACATTTATGTGTGTATATATAAACACCCACTAGGATATAAAAGGGCTGAAGATAGAGATTTTGTGCTATAATTTTAATATTATTACATATATTTTTATTTCCTTTTTTGCATTATTACATGATCATGACAATATCTTCTAAAATATGTAGTAGAAGTATGTGGATCATTCACTTTCTCAACTCAATGAGGAAAAAGACCAGCATCTTCCTCTATAAAGCGGGCAGTGCTAGATCTCACTTTATAAAATAAAAGGGCAATCTATTTTCTGGAATAATGGCCTGCTGGACTGCCACCTTTAAGGATTTTAAAAGGCATGTTTTATAGTCACATTCACACGTGTAAGTGAGGTATTTTAATAATAGCACCAGGGGTCAGATGGAATTAAGCTATAGTTCCCTATTCTCAGATGGTATTATATTTTATCGTATATTTTATGCAATATCAATTCTGTTAATGTCTATTCTTCTAACCAAGAAATCCTTATACCCGAAGCCTAGATCGACCGGTACCGTATTTGGAAAGCTGAATAACCCCATTTTTACAAAAGTGATGCCACAAGCCATTAAATTAAGAAACAGAGACAAGGCCCCCAGAAACCAGACAGTGCAGTAACGTGTCTGTGCATGATTCTTTCTCTTTAGGAACAGAAAATAAAGGAAAACATAACCTCCTTGGCCCAGACTGGAACTGTATACCCCAAATGACCACCTTTATTGGCGAAGGAGAACAAGAAGCCCAGATAACATATATAGATTCAAAACAGAAGACGGTCGAGATGACAGATGGCACCTTGTGTCCAAAAGACCACCGGCACTTGTACATAGACAGCCCCTATAATTCAGACGATCTCAGCCAGCAGCCAACTCAGCCGGGAGATGTGCCATGTGAGGCAGACTACAGAAGTCTTGCTCAGCGGTCCCTGTTGGCCCTCTCAGGACCAGAAACTCTAAAGAAAGCACAAGAGTCTCCGAGGGGAGCGAAAGTGTCCTTTATTTTTGGAGATCTCGCCATGGATGATGGTATTAATCCCCCAACTTTCGGCTATGAGAGACTCTTGGACGAGAATCCAGAAGCGCTGGACAAGCAGAGGGATCTCTACATTAGCAGTGCCAATGACGTGAAGAGCCTGGATCTCGCTCCAGACGCAGAGAGCATCCAATATGTGGCAAATTCTGTTTATGCAAACATAGGCGACGTGAAGCACTTCGAGGCCACCCAGGGAATAGAGGAGCCCCTCCTGCACGACATCTGCTATGCAGAAAACACTGATGATGCAGAGGATGAAGATGAGGTAAGCTGTGAAGAAGACCTCGTAGTGGGAGAGGTGAACCAGCCAGCCATCCTCACCCTGTCCGGGTCTAGTGATGACATCATTGACCTCACGTCTCTGCCCCCTCCGGAAGGGGATGACAACGAGGATGACTTCCTGCTGCGTTCCTTGAACATGGCTATCGCTGCCCCCCCACCTGGCTTTAGAGATAGTTCAGATGAGGAGGACACTCAGAGCCAGGCAGCTTCCTTCCTCGAGGACAAGGGGCCAGGCGGCAGCTTGCAAAATGACGAGATCCCTGTGTCTCTCATTGACGCTGTGCCCACCAGCGCTGAGGGAAAGTGCGAGAAGGGACTGGATACCGCCGTCGTTTCCCCGCTGGAAGCTCTGTCCGTGTCAGAAGAACAGCAGACCAGTGACAATTCAGGTTCTTTCACAATTGTTACATTTATTCACTGATAACCATACCGTTTCGTCCTTTCAAGCCATTTGCCCCTGGAGTCCTGTTATGTGCTGTTCTCCATTTCACGCATGTCCCATTCCATAAATGTGCAAAAACTACCATCATGGCTTTTTTTGTGTGTATGTGGTTTCCTTTGTTATTTTTTTAAACACATGGCACGTTTCCTCTCCCCGCGCCCCCATTTCTGGAACAACTGTGCAATAAATTCAGAATCCTTACTGAAAAGGGAAAAACTTGTTTTGTTTTTTAATAATAATGAGTCCGATTTTCTTACATGTCTCCTAGTGCCCTGATGCATCCATTAATCCATCCTTGTTTTTCACGACACGCAGGTGTAGCCATCTTGCGGGCTTATAGTCCCGAGTCTTCATCAGACTCGGGCAATGAAACAAACTCTTCTGAAATGACTGAGAGCTCTGAACTGGCCACAGCACAGAAGCAGTCAGAAAACCTCTCCCGCATGTTCTTGGCCACTCACGAAGGCTACCACCCCCTTGCAGAAGAGCAGACAGAGTTCCCCACCTCCAAACCCCCTGCTGGGGGCCTGCCTCCACAGTCCTCCCGCACCCCAGCTGCCCGTCCAGTGACTGACCTCCCGCCCAAAATTGTGCCTTCCAAGCAGATACTTCACTCAGACCACATGGAAATGGAGCCCGAAACCATGGAGACCAAGTCTCTCACTGACTATTTTAGCAAACTGCACATGGGGTCGGTGGCGTATTCCTGCACCAGCAAAAGGAAAAGCAAGCTGGCCAACGGGGAGGGGAAAGCACCCCCTAATGGGAACATACCAGGGAAAAAACAGCAAGGGACCAAAACAGCCGAGGCAGAGGAGGATGCCAAAGGTAAATTTGGTACCGTGTCTTCAAGGGACGGTCAACACCTAAGCACTTTTAACCTGGAGAGAACTGCCTTTCGCAAGGACAGCCAAAGATGGTATGTGGCCACTGAGGGCGGGGTGGCTGAAAAAAGTGGAATGGAAGCAGCAACGGGGATAATCTTTCCAAGAGCTTCTGGTCTGGGGACAAGGGAGGCCGAAGGGAAGGATGAAGGGGCTCCCGATGGAGAAGCCAGTGAGGTTTCTGGACTTGGCCAACGGGACCACTTCTTAACTGACGTGACCTGTGTCTCTTCAGCCAAAGACTTAGATAACCCAGAGGATGCTGACCCGTCTACGTGTGACCATCCTTCCAAGCTTCCTGGGGCGGAAGAGAGTGTGGCCCGTCTTTGTGACTACCACTTGGCCAAGCGGATGTCATCGTTACAAAGTGAGGGCCATTTTTCTCTACAGAGCTCTCAAGGCTCTTCAGTGGATGCAGGCTGTGGCACAGGCAGCAGCTGCAGCACCTGTGCCACACCTGTGGAGTCCCCACTCTGCCCCTCCATGGGGAAGCACTTGATTCCTGAGACTTCAGGGAAAGGCATGAATTATGTTCCTTCAGAAGAGAGAGCCGCTGGGCTTCCTAACCATGGAGCAACCTTTAAGGAGTTGCACGCACAGACAGAAGGGGTGTGTCCACGGATGACAGTGCCTGCTCTGCACACAGCCATTAATGCCGAACCTCTGTTTGGCACTTTGAGAGATGGATGTCATCGGCTCCCCAAGATTAAGGAAACCACAGGTACAGCAATGATCGGTTGAGTGCTTTGCATTACATGCCAGGAGCATGTAAACCAAATTTACAACAAACTTAAAAATATGAAGTCTGGATGCAAAAAAATTAGAATCTTTAAAAAGGCTGCAGAATTGTGGCCAGGTTAAGTATCAATCACTGATCCCTCAGTGTTTAAAAGATACCGAAGTTTCTAGATCTGAAACAATACTGAAAATGGCATTAGCTCCTTAGAATCTTTCTCTGTTCTTGCTTTTAGAATCTGATGGATCGGTTTATATATATATATATATATATATATATAAATTCCAAATGTAGACTTTTAGCAGTGTCCAGTGTGACTTTTAGTTGCAAGATAGTATTGCTTAGAGGCACAAACGCAGTTTGATGTCCTTTTTAAGACATCAGTTTTCTAATTTTGCCCTTTCATTTTTGAGAGGCAAAGAGGGGTAACAGCAGGGGATCAGGGGGACTGGAGAGGTTGGCAAAGATCATTTGCCTTTCAGCGCCACTTACAGATTCCTTCCGACTCTGTAGGACTCTCATGGAGGAGTATTCTGAAGTGTCTGGCACACCCCAGAGTCAGGAAGGTTTTGGGGTGTGCACGATGAGCTGTTTTATTTTCCCTTAAATAATAAAATATAGACACAGATAGAAACTAGAACAACTGCCGCCTTCCATGCCCACTTCACCATTCTACCACCCAGTGGGCATTTATCCCTCTCACTAATCCACTTGGCCAGTCATCATGTGACAAAAGCAGATGCTCTTTCATACTCTCCAATTTCAAATGATATCATTGTTAGTGTCATTTCCATGTAAGTCAGTAGCTGTTAGTGAGATTTTATATTGGTTAATTTCCATTCCTGACCTTTTAAGATCATCTCCTCTCTGAAAACCCACCACTGGCTTCACCTGTCTTGGGAAGCCCATCTAAGCATCACCCAACTAACATCTTTACCTCTAAACTAATTAAAGCACACTGTTTAATCCTTTGCAGTTTACAGAGAGCTTTCACCTAACTTACCTCTTGTTTCTCACAAAAATTCTGTGAGACGGAGATTATTTTCCTCAAATGACTTTTCTGAGAAAAGTTGAGCAACTTGCCCAGTGTCTGAACTTCAAACCCTACACCAGGAAAACCCCGTGATAACCTCTTTAGAAGGCTAACTTATTTAATTTGCATTAATTAAGTTAGGCCACTTCTTTAAGAAAAGGTTAACTGATGCCAGGATTAACCTAACTCCCTTGAAATGACACTTAAATGTTATAAATATGTTTGAATAATCTACCTGTAGGATGTGTGTTTTCTAATTATGTGTCTAAGCTTTGATAGAGAAATATCGAGAGCAAGGCAATTCATGAAATTTCGTTATCTCCTTGAAAATGTTTGGGATTTCTAGACAATTCCAAATGAATCAGTAGTTTAAGAAATAACAGATTCCAGTATTTCTTGAAATATATTGAAATTTCAAATAGAAATCTGTTATAAGATCTCAGGCTGCAGTCTTTGGAAAGTGGGGTGACCCTGACAAATGGCATCCCTTCTAGAATGCATCCTTGGGAAATGACAGACATCACAGAGAGATGTAGTGAATGGACTGCCCACGAGATGCTTAATGATTCTCTCTGTTTTTCTACTACCCCTAGTGTAGCTTTGACAGAGCCTGGGAAGGAGAGACGAGGAGGCATGCTTTCAGCTTGGTCTCAACATCCTGAAGCTGATCCCATCCTGCTACCATCAAATATTCACTCGGAATCAAAGGTGCCAATTCCAAATCAAGACCCTAATGATTTCTCCCAAGCAAACCAGGCCTATGGAGAGGCTGTGAGCTGGCGGCCACTGGATCTGAGACGGGGGAGCCTCGGGACACCCCCCAGCCAGAGGGCTCTGAGACGTAGCAGCAGTATCCTCTCAGGATCTGTAGGTTTGGAGCCCTTCCAAGAGAGAACCAAGGGTACAGTCGGCTTAAAGCGTCCAGGTATCACTGAATCGCAGGAGGCCAGTTCAGAAAGGCGAGCAGAACTCCCCCTGGGGAAGAAGCTCACCAAAAGTTTTTCCCAAAGCTCAATGCACTTTAGTTCTGAGGGAAAGGTTCACAAAAGGTCCCCGGTGGCTCACAAAGACTCAAAGCTGTATAGGACATTACCCTTGAGGAAGCTGGAGGGCAGCAATTGGAGATGCCGGGGACCTTTCAGCTACTGCTTCCTGAACCGAGGGCAAGATGAAGAAGGTGATGAGGACGAAGAGGAGGGAGAAGCCACCCGCCGGGTCTCTTGCCTCTTTCAACCACAGATGACTCAAGCCATGCCAGAACCAACCAGCCCATCCCTGGCTGTTGGGATTCAGAAGCAAGGAGTGGAGCTGTCCAGAGTCTCAGTGCTGAAAGTCTGGGCAGAAGACCTGAGCGGCCCAGATGATATGGACTTCAGCAACCTGCCTTTTGACGCCCGGATTACAAGAATAAATGCCCTAAAGGAGAGCACATATACAATGCCCGATGGGTTCCTCGCAGCCCAAAATGATGCCAATGAGCTGCTCTGCCTCGTCAGGGTAACCAAGGGGAAGAGAGAGGAGTCACGCCCTGAAGCGTACGAATTTACACTTTCTCAGTACAAGCAACTGTTATCCATCGAGTCCAGACAGTTGGGAAGTGCCTGTAGGAAAATGGCGATGGCCGAGAAAAGCCCAGAGGAGATGCTCCTAGCTATGACTTCCAGCTTTCAAGTGCTCTGTTGCCTAACGGAAGCTTGCATGCAGTTAGTTAAAGTCGTAAACTCAGAAACACAGCGGCAGGAAATTGTAGCGAAGATCAATGAAGTGGTCATAAACTACATTTGTCTCCTGAAAGCTGCCGAGGCAGCCACCGGAAAGACCACTGGGGATCCCAATCTTGGACTCTCGATGCGACATTCAACCACCATGGCCGCTCTCGTAAGCACACTGACACGTTCTCTCAAGATGCTTTTAAATAAATAAAGTATGAAAGTCACATCATAATCTACCTTGCAAAGCCATACATGAACTTTTATTTACTTTATGTGTACGATGAACAGATGTCTCCTTTCTTCCCTCTGTAAATTTGGTTATTTTGTATAAAATAGGAGATAAAAGTCACATTGATGAAATGTTGAAATGTACTAATCAGATGTATTCTGTTTATATTATACATATATATACATGTAAAAGAAATATACAAGAAAGTGATGACATTTGGCTATTTTTCATATAGTCAAAACTCCGGGTATATGATGTGAAATTTTAAATTCTATCGTGTTAGAGCAAAACAATGAATCCTATCCCCTTTCCTTCCAAGTGGATACTTGGAGACCATATCATCATATTTAGAAGTTTAAAAAAAATCACAATGTATATAAAACAGTACTTATGTTTTAAAATTATAATTTTTAAGCATTGGAAATAGCAAGAAGACGTTTAAAATTCAAGAAGCTATTATGAATTATTAGAGAATATATATAATAAATTAATTTTTTGCTCATAGTGTTTGGTTATCTGATGCTTTCTTCCAAGAATGCTACAAATTTCATTTTGGCTTATGCCATTTGGGTTAGAAATGGGTGGGGATGGATTCTATTGTGTCAACACAAATGCTCTTCATGATGTTCCTGGAATTAAAATACTTCCCAAATAAAAGAATAGAGGGAACGATGGGCAGGTTCCTAGTTATAGATTATCTAATTACATAAATTGAAATCAATTAATAATATCAAAATTAAATTGTTTGATGACTAGAGAGCTCTGCTTTGACTAAATGTCAGAATATATAAACCAAAGATATCATTCATTCCCCCCGCAACTCAACCATGAAACTTAGAATTCCCTTAAGAGTGACAGAACATTCAATAAAGTATTCGCAAAATTACAATAAAGAACATTTAATGATCATCGAAAGTAAGTGCAGATCCAGTCATGTAAAGCAGACTGCACAGCAGCCTGAGTCACATCGCTCAGCATCACAGAGCTTCATGCATCACCTCCTCTACTGGGGCCAATGCTTCCAACCAAATTTTGAATTACAGCCTAACATTGGGACAAAATTTCAAATCTGGAATTTTCAGAAAATTAGGGAGAGATGGCTACTTTAATATAGAAGCCATGATTAAATAAATAATAAAGTATTTATTAAATGATCTCATCTTGATTGATAGAAATATGAAAGCTGGGGGGAAAAAACCAGAAGTGGTAAATTTGACCACTTTAGGTAAAACTGATGGAATGCAAAGAAGTTTTCAGAATTGTCTCTCTCAAAATGTATCTTTGGGTCAAAGCAAAAGGATGCAAACTCTTCAATTGTAAAATAAAATCGACATGTACATATGTACTTCGTGGGTCATTTAGTGCTTAAGCTACTACACACACTCCGATTTATGTACGTGGCTTCTTAAAATATGACAGAAGTATGCCAAGTACAAATTTTTCCATTTTTGTAGCCTACTGGACGGGAGGCATCACACACACAGTCCACAGTTGCGATTTCTCATTGGTTGTTCCATAGAGGTTCAATAACAAAAGTCACACATATTTGTAGATGGTAGCCTACAAAAGGAGTTTAGACGTGTGTTATTAAAAATAATGTTTAAATAAGAAAACATTATTTTATTACAATTATAAATATTGGTGTTTGATATTGAGAAATATTAATGGTGTTTTCTGTGGAAATTTTTGGTAAATATTCTATGTACTAAAAATACTAACATTAATAGGATGTGTGTTCAATGTCAGATAATGTGCTAAACATATCACACATATTATCTCATTTAATCATCACAACAATCTTATGGTTTGGACACCGCCATTAATTCCCTACAGAGGCAATATGGTTTAGTAGTTAAGGACATGGGGCTCAAGGTCAGAAACTTCTTGATTTAAGTTTGAACTTGGCCATTTTCTAGCCCTTTCATCTTGGGAAAGCTAATCAATTTTTTCTGTGCCTCAATTTCCTCATAGCAAAATGGAAATCCGTAAGGTCTATTTCCATAGGATTGTCATGAGTTTAAGTAAAGTTATGTGTGTAAAGTTCTTACCACAATACCCGGTGGAGTCAATAATTACTGTCAGATATTATCATCATAATATTGTGTTAAATATATTGCCCAAGATAATATGTGGGTATGTTTGTTCTATATGCATACTGTATCCTGACTCTATGCGCAGAATACATTATGTGTATCGTATATGTATAAAAGAAGTGTACAAGGCAGTGATGATCCTTGTTCAAATCACATATCCATTTAGAACAACTTCCCTGTCCATTCCAAGTCTTTGAGAAAGAACTGTGAAATAGCACTGGGTCTTTCTAATCGATCTCCCATTACCTATGGGTGCTGCGATAAGTTTCTGTTTCTTCTAAACGAATCCTTTATGACTTAGAAAACCTCAAGGGCCCCCCATTCACTAAACCCTCCTAAGTGGGGTCCATGTCCACTAGAGTGTAGGAAGAATATATTAAAATAATGCTGGTGTTTATTTTTATCTAGCTGTTTTTATGTTTGTGTATGTTTTATAATGGCATAATAGTACAGTGCTATATGTACATCATTTAAAATAAATAAATCAATTAACAAGCATATGCCTGGTGCATGTATGCAAAAATATTGTCACAGGTAGGGCTGCATTTACTAAAGTCTGCAGACCACTGAACTAGTGAATAAAACTTCTTGCACTGGGGGTCCTTTACATTTAGTCCTCAGCCTATTTTTCCAAGCGTATCACCTATAATTGTTATTATTATAAAATTTTCAAACATGCACAAAAGGAGACAATCATATAGCGAATCAATATGTGCTTATCACATACCAACTCATGTCTATTCTTATTTCCCCTATTTTGATGCACCTCCCTCCACACTGTATTAGCAAATCTCAGACATTAGAGCATTTAACCCATGAATATTTCAGTAAGAACTTCCTACAGATAACATTTAAACATAATCATAATGCCGTTTTCACACTTTTAAAAAATTAGTAATTCCCTGGTACTATCAAGTAAATATTACAGAAATAAATGATGAAGTGAAAAATCCTATAAACCCAACCCCCAAAAATGTCATTGTCAACAATTTAGGGCACCTTCTTTCAAATTTTTATATATCTATGCTAATATTATTGTATATGTTTATGAGTTTAACTTTGGACTCAGAGAGCTGTTCTGAACACATTCGCCCTTCTGAGTCTCAGTTCCTCCATATTTTAAGTAAGTGGGTTAGCCAGAGGGATATGATTGATGTGGGAAGACACAGTGCTCAGATGAGCAAGCACCACAGCGTTAGGCTTACAGCAAATCTGACAACTAATGCAATTGCCTCAGATGCTAAAATTTACACAGATTCCTAGGCCCAGCTGGAATTAGTCTCATCACAAAAGAAAATATTTTCCGGAAGAAAAAGACTGACAATATTGAAATGATCAGATATAGCAGCGCTACAATGGATCAATTTCTTTTGCTACGAATTTCATCTTTTGAAAGACAACCTTCATTTATGTTTCTCTTTCACACGTTTCTAAATGCCAGTTATTCTTTGAATGTTACTTCTGAGCAACCCAGGATGTCGCTTTAATTTGTTCTGCCTGGGTTACTCTTGATTTGGCAGTGGGACAAATTTGCCCTCTTTGACAGACTACACCGTTCGCAATTGTGCTAAATATTTTCAAAATTGAAAAGAAAAAGCAAATCTGCTATGTTCAGGTGATTCCTATTATCTCCAAACATTTTGAAATCGTCACAGGGATCAAATATACATGGGTATTACATTCTCTCTAACCTGATTTTATCTCTGCTTTGAAAGTGTGTGTGTGTGTGTGTGTGTGTGTGTGTGTGTGTGTGTGTGTGTGTTTGGAAGGTGTTTGAGTGGATAGTTACCTGTGGGGGCGGGGCCTGTGAGACAGGTTTTCAGTTTGGCTTCATGGATTTCAGTGCTAGCTCTCCTGTGGCAGTCCAAAAATGATGATAAACCTTTCTCTATATAACATCCCAAATCTTTCTTGAAGTCAGATTGTAGAAACAGCTTCTCAGCGTTGAAAGATCAAAGAGTCAGAATCTTACTTTCTGAATGGCATTTTTATTCATAGCAACCCGAACATCACTAAGTTGGATGCTTTTCAGTTATTTAACCTATTCCCTGACCTACCCCTCTCACTTTTGAATCTCGAAGTCTGTACATAGGAAATCCATGGAAGAACAATTCGTGTCTTTATCAAATGTTGCTGCTGCACAGTATAATAGAATGAATTAAACCCTGCATCTCTGAAAGAAGTAGATAACCAAGTAGCTTATCCCAAGTAGCTTATTTCACCATTTAACTTGAAATTAACCTGCTGCCTTCAGTTAAACTAGCTCCACATTTATAATTGCATCTCAATTTTCTATTACACATTGCTTTCAAAGCGAGGTTTTTTGGGTTTTTTTTTTTCATTGCCTCTGTTAATTCTCATTTTCTACTCCACGGTCTGGACCAAATTTATGTGCCATTTGCAGCATCATCATCCACAACTTTAGAGAGAATTAGCTTTGGGATTCAGGAAGCTAAGCCTTCTTGATAACCTCAAATCAAGTAATGTTTCTCCTGTTTTCATTTTGATTAGTACCCTTTGCGCATCTTGTCCTTTCTCTAAATGATCTGTGACTCCTTTGTATCACCCACTTAAAGAGGCAAGGTATGTCCATTCATTCAAATAGCTATTAACAACTCCCTAATCTGAGCAAACATTGTTCTAGGTGCTGGAGGTGTGGGGTACAATGGAGAACATAATTGACATGGTCCCTGCCAAAAATGGAGCAGCCATTCTAGAATGGGTAATCCCTTGTCATTTGTGGGGAAGGGCTCCGAGTGAGCCAGATTACAGGCAGTCTTCACTTTGCACGGTAGTGCAGGACTGTCAAGATGATTATGCCAGCCAAACATTTACGAGGTGATCTTAACAATCAATGAAAACAAATTATAATGGTTCCATGACCTATACAAATTTTTTTCAAAACATAACTTTCTTACTGTCGTTTATAGATGTATAAAGACATGAAAAAAATAGAGTAAAACTTTTCTTTGGTACACAGTAATTTAAAACACTAGAAACTGAGAATTAAAGTGGGCTCTTTTTTTTTTTTTTTGTAAAACCTTATAAAGTAGTTTGAACAGTGCTCACCTTTGAGTCATCATATAACTTACAACATGGAGCGAGCATCTTTTCTATGCTTTGGCAAATTGTCATACTCCTTTCTAAATTTGGGTCATCTTCCAACAGTTTATTTTTAGTGCTTTCGATGTTGTGAAATAGCTCCAAGAGTTCCTTTGATGTGTTTTTTTTTCCCCCCGTCACTTCGTCTGGGACAGCTTCATCCTTCCATCACAGCCACTCTGCTGATTTATGTCAGTAAGTTCGCCTTCACGGCACTCCTCTGGTCTGCATATCCGCAGTGTCAACAGCCCCACACTGTTACTTCTAATACTCAATTCACATCAGATTTTCATTTCACTTCCAGCATTATTGCTTTTTGTTTCCTTGCTGCAGTTTCATCTTTGTTGGCCAGTTCCTTCTATCGTTCATCCAGCTTTATGAAATGTTATGTGGCTGCCCTCAGGTCAGAGAGGCTGCCCACAATTCCTTGCCACGAGGATACCTACAACATGGCTGCTCATTTTATCAAGCCTGCAAGGAGACTCTCTGGCCTCAGGGAGGACCTAGTCTCTCCCCTTTTTATGGGTTTTCACCTGATCGAATAAGGCCCACCCAGGGTAATCTCCCTTTTGATTAACTCAAAATTAACTGATTTGGGACCGTAAGTACATTTTCAAAAGTCCTTCACCATTGCCGTATTCTATCAGTTGGAAGCATGAACCTGGAACCCTCCAGGTTCAAGGGGAGAAGGCGGTACAGGGTATGAACACCAGGGGAATAGGAATCATGCGGACCACCAAAGAGTCTGCCTGCCATGCACTCTGAGGCTCTTCCCTCAGTGTAGGCACTTGAAGTACAGACTCAAAAGGCTTTCACAGCCCACAGCCCTGACATAAGCCATCCAAGTCCATGTGGGCAACCTCCAGCCTTCTCTGCCTTGGCCAAGGCCCATTCTATAGACAGATCTTTGTGTTAATATGTCAGGTTGCTTTGGGGCTGAAAATGCCAATAATTATGATGTACTGACCTATGCAGGTCAAGATTTTATTAGTGCTAAGTCCATAGGTAAGCTCTCTGTGGCAATACGACTTTATTCATTGCACTCATTTTAGAGTGAGTTATGACTTCAAGATCAGGTTAGATTGAATAATTCAACTGGCAAATGAATTATTGAAGATGCTGAACTTTAACCAGTGTGACCATGCCTTTCTCAAGTATTTATGGGAAAGAGGATGAGTCAACTCAGGTCGCTTGCTCCTACATTGTTCATCCGGAAGTGGAGTCCATGTGATCAAGTTCAGCTGCCCACCATGCCCCTCCTGGAACTGCTGGCGAGAGTATCCTGAAAGTATGCTAGTTCCTCCATTCGGGCCCCAGCAGAGATGAATATGGAGCAGGGTTCATTTTTTTCTAGATTCTCTGACCCTTTATTCTCTCCCTTTATTTTCAAGCTATATTATTGAATCAGACTTTACTGAAGTACTCTTTTGGTACTCCCTGGATTTCTGAGAAAGGTGTGACATGGCAAACACACACACACACACACACACACACACACACACACACGACACACGCATGTGAGATAAATGTGGTCACATCCTCCAGAAATACACGCATTGACAAGATTTGGCCTTCTTGCCTTGTCTGCCTCTTCCCCCCCACTACTGCAAAATTGGTCTCCAATCTGTTGCAGTATGATTATAATGACAATAATAATAATGTCTAATATTCATTCATGCAAATGTGCCAGGTACTGTGCTAAATGATCTTCTTGTGTAATTATCACATCTATTTCCTAGAACAACCTGTGACAAATTACTATTATCATCCCTTTTTTTTTTAAGAAAGGAAATTGAGTTTAGAGACTCCAAATAGCTTGTCCCAAATCACAGATGCTAGTCAGAATCAAGATTTGAACTCAGTAATTGCAATTTTGTTCATCAGTTTTTGGCCAAATAGATAGCTTCATTGTTTTTAATGAAACAAATACCAGCATGAATTTTTTTTTTTAATTTACATTCCGCCGAAGAACTTAGAACAAAAAGCAACCATCTCCTACCCTGTAACTCCCCACTCTCAGTCCCAGTTCCAAGAGACAACCCATTTCACCAGTTTCTGTTTGGAGTTTTTCTAATGTTTATCTCCTTAATTCGAAATAATATAATTTCTTGATTTAACTTTGGATGATTTCTACCAACTACCTCTTGGAAGATAAGGAATATGCTTATATTACCCCTCAGCTTTCATTCTACCTCCCTATCAATAGGGAGATTATTCTTATGTTCTATTTGTGGTTACCTATTCAACTTTACATATTATAATTGCATCTCCGCTTCTCGTTCAATCATTTTAGATAGTCTCTCTTGAATCCTCGTTTATGTGGAATGAAGCTGGTTGTTTCCCCAGCCTTTCTTTCCCTCCACCTCACCATGTCTTCACTTCTTCCTCCTATCTTAGGCCATCAGTACCTTCCCATTGATGTTATTTACACTGTTATTAAAAGGAATGTTCTCTATGGTGTTTAGGGATCAAAATTTTGTAAACCACTGCAGCCTGGAAAAACAGCAAAGTCAACTGCTTTCTCAAAAACCATAGTTATCCAGAGCTCTTCTTGAGGGTGAAACAAAGAACCCTATACATGGAAGGAAAGAAGAGTTTACTGTGAATTTATTATATCTCAAACTGAGGCTTCTGAAAGTGTGGCCCCTGAACCAGCAGCATCAGCATCACTGAGAACTTGTTGGAGATGCAGACTCCTGCACTCTACCCCTTACCTGCTGACTCACATACTCTAGGGTGGGTCCCAGCAACCTACGATTTGACAAGCCTTGCAGATGATTTTAATGCATGCTCAAGTTCGAGAATCATTTTGTTAAGCGATTAACAACATTTCTCAAAATCATGCCTGGAATTTAGTGCATCTTTTCCTTCTGAAAGCTCATGCCTTTCTTCAATTCTAGAAGTTTTTTCCTTCTATTATTTCTTTTTTTCTCTCAGTTTTCTCTATAGCCATTATCTAGTGTTCAGTGAACAGAGCAAACCGGTCAGATATTTGTTTAGAGACATCAGCTACATTCTTTTCATAAAATTCTTTTTTGGGTACTACAGAGCCCTGGTTTGGCATTTTTATGATTTTGGTTGCAATGTGGACAAATGGAATGTGTGGAGTCGTGGATGAATAGTACAGCTCCTTCCCTGGTCGTGATCTACGCGTGTACAATTAAATGTGCAGGTAACTTTCTTTATATCTCTACTTGAGCACTAATTGTGATTTCCGTATGACATACTTGAAGCATACATTATTCTCTATAATTTTCTGAAGTCAATTCCTGTGTACCTACCACCCAGATTTGTCAGATCCTAGCAACTTAGCATATTGTTTTGGATCTTTGTTTTAAAGAAAGAAACATCAGACAGAGTCAGAAGACTCTGAGTAACCTTCCCCAGTCCCATGTTCCTCCTCAGATACCATCAAGCTCGATTTTGCTTTTGTATCTGTCCCATGCAGTTCTTCATATATTTATGACATAATTACATGTCCTTAACAATGTATAATATTGTTTGGCATGTTTTTAAACTTGATGTAAATGGTATCATACCGTACATATCCTTCCACACTTTGATTTTGTTATTCAACATTAGTTTTGTAAGAACTACACCTTTTAATAGATATAGTTTTCATTCATTTATCTTAATTGCTTTACAGTAGTCTATTGCGCATTAGAATTTAGACTCTGCTGTTAATGGACGTTTAGGTTGTTTACAATTTTTTGCTATTAAAAACACTGCTGCAATGAACATTCTTGTACCTGTCTTTTTGTGTATATCTGTTGTATTTGTTTTCCCCTAGGATACATGCCCAGGTGTGGAATTTGAGAAATAGAAGGTATTCTTCGATTTTACTAGATGTCGATTCCCCTCCACTGGGCAAGCCCAACCACCCATGCTGATGGCAAGAGCAAGGAAGGCAATGCAAGCCAAATTGCTCTGAATTTTCTTTCTCCAACATCAGCTCCTGAGTATCTGAGGTTTCCTTCCAAGCAGGCTACCAAAGCAAGCCGGCTGATTTTACAGGGAGAGAGAGATAAGCAGAGAGAAATAGAGATATATTGATTGCTCTCTCTGCTATAAATTATATATTCTCCAACACCAACCCAAACCAAAAGACCCAGAGTGCTCTTGAGTATTACTAGGCTCATTTCAAACCCTTGTAGTATAAGTTTTGTTCTTCATGGCAGCATGACTACAATGTAGACAAATGTTAGTAGTGAGTTTATACTGACACAGACACAACCTGGATAAACCAGACAAAGAGATGAGAGAAGGAAGGGGAGGGCCATGGAGGGAAAGGAAGTGAATGGAAAAAATTAAATGATCAGTTCAGGAGGCCCATCGTATGAGTGACATGTCTTCCGGAG
>NW_011888862.1:2297605-2308806 GCF_000151845.1 Pteropus vampyrus
CGATTTGACAAGCCTTGCAGATGATTTTAATGCATGCTCAAGTTCGAGAATCATTTTGTTAAGCGATTAACAACATTTCTCAAAATCATGCCTGGAATTTAGTGCATCTTTTCCTTCTGAAAGCTCATGCCTTTCTTCAATTCTAGAAGTTTTTTCCTTCTATTATTTCTTTTTTTCTCTCAGTTTTCTCTATAGCCATTATCTAGTGTTCAGTGAACAGAGCAAACCGGTCAGATATTTGTTTAGAGACATCAGCTACATTCTTTTCATAAAATTCTTTTTTGGGTACTACAGAGCCCTGGTTTGGCATTTTTATGATTTTGGTTGCAATGTGGACAAATGGAATGTGTGGAGTCGTGGATGAATAGTACAGCTCCTTCCCTGGTCGTGATCTACGCGTGTACAATTAAATGTGCAGGTAACTTTCTTTATATCTCTACTTGAGCACTAATTGTGATTTCCGTATGACATACTTGAAGCATACATTATTCTCTATAATTTTCTGAAGTCAATTCCTGTGTACCTACCACCCAGATTTGTCAGATCCTAGCAACTTAGCATATTGTTTTGGATCTTTGTTTTAAAGAAAGAAACATCAGACAGAGTCAGAAGACTCTGAGTAACCTTCCCCAGTCCCATGTTCCTCCTCAGATACCATCAAGCTCGATTTTGCTTTTGTATCTGTCCCATGCAGTTCTTCATATATTTATGACATAATTACATGTCCTTAACAATGTATAATATTGTTTGGCATGTTTTTAAACTTGATGTAAATGGTATCATACCGTACATATCCTTCCACACTTTGATTTTGTTATTCAACATTAGTTTTGTAAGAACTACACCTTTTAATAGATATAGTTTTCATTCATTTATCTTAATTGCTTTACAGTAGTCTATTGCGCATTAGAATTTAGACTCTGCTGTTAATGGACGTTTAGGTTGTTTACAATTTTTTGCTATTAAAAACACTGCTGCAATGAACATTCTTGTACCTGTCTTTTTGTGTATATCTGTTGTATTTGTTTTCCCCTAGGATACATGCCCAGGTGTGGAATTTGAGAAATAGAAGGTATTCTTCGATTTTACTAGATGTCGATTCCCCTCCACTGGGCAAGCCCAACCACCCATGCTGATGGCAAGAGCAAGGAAGGCAATGCAAGCCAAATTGCTCTGAATTTTCTTTCTCCAACATCAGCTCCTGAGTATCTGAGGTTTCCTTCCAAGCAGGCTACCAAAGCAAGCCGGCTGATTTTACAGGGAGAGAGAGATAAGCAGAGAGAAATAGAGATATATTGATTGCTCTCTCTGCTATAAATTATATATTCTCCAACACCAACCCAAACCAAAAGACCCAGAGTGCTCTTGAGTATTACTAGGCTCATTTCAAACCCTTGTAGTATAAGTTTTGTTCTTCATGGCAGCATGACTACAATGTAGACAAATGTTAGTAGTGAGTTTATACTGACACAGACACAACCTGGATAAACCAGACAAAGAGATGAGAGAAGGAAGGGGAGGGCCATGGAGGGAAAGGAAGTGAATGGAAAAAATTAAATGATCAGTTCAGGAGGCCCATCGTATGAGTGACATGTCTTCCGGAGAGTTTGAATTAAAATGTGGTATTATTTTGTTTGCATATATCACAACTTAATATAAATAGCGCTGCACTATAGATCTCATTCTAATTATTATATTTATCTTAGTTTTCCTGTGTTGCTATGTGCACTCTTGGTCAGACCCTAGTTTCCAATTGCTGTGTGACAGTCCATAGCATATGTCCACCACCTTTACTTATGCACTCCCCCAGTGATGGGCACCTACATGACCTTCAACTGCCTTTTATAAACAAAGCTGAGATGAATATCCTCATACATCCACCTGTGTGACAATGACAACAGCAACAACAACAACACACACGAACATATACTGGATCACAAGGTATATGTATACCTAAAGTAACCAAGATGGTGGCACCCATTCTACACACCCACAAGGGCATTGTATCTCACCAACCATGTGCATTATCCAGCACTATGCCTTGAGGGTTTTGTTTGAAAGTCCTTCCTCAATTCTTTATAGGCAATGTATTTTTCCACATTCTCTTCTATTTACTGTATACTTTCACCATTCATATTTAGGTCTTTAATCCAACTGAAATCCATTTTTTTATATGAAGTCAGGTGGAAATCCACTTTTCTTTTTCTTCATAAATGTAGACAATTTCCTCTACATCTAATCTCTGATCAGCTCCTACGGCACAAGACAAGCAGCATATTGAGACTTAGATGGCAAACTGGAATGGTGATTTATATCACTTCTAAGTTATACACATTCTGCCTCTAGTTCACTTGGAACTCTCTGGAGGGAACACCCTTGACCATGACACAGATTCCATTGTGATGATGTGGAATGGAGAAATGCTGAGGTGCTCTCCACCAGCCTAGAAGGAGTAGATCGCAACAAGGATGAATTGAGACCGAAAAACACGGTGGATGTCGCACGTTCTGGGCAGGGCTGTTGCTGAACTCATGTGACATACTCAAGAACTCCTAGGAAAACCTGGGTGAGATATCAACAGGAAAGAAAATTCCTACGTTACTAGGTAGACACAAGAGTAGCCAAGCCACAGTAAATTTCTACTAATTTGATCCCTCCTATAATCATACAACTAACAGGCCAGGGGAAATAGAACAATATATGTAAATTGTATTTTCTAATGTATGATGGGGTGAAACTACCATTTTATTTTCAGGTTCATTAAATAAGAATTACATTCCTGGGAGTAAATTGCAGTTCAAAAAGAAAAAAATTTATTCTCGAAACCAAGTCTGTATATATCAACCATTCATGTTGTTATGCGTGAAGGATTATTCTATATTTTAGAATTATTTTTCTATTACACAATATTCATACTCTTAAAGGCAAATGGATATGAAATAAAACATTATAATTATAATATTTAATCATGTGAAAATCTTACTAAATCACACTTGAACACATCTTAAATAAAATAGCATAATAGAAAGAATAACTAAATCCAGGAAGACATTTTTATCTGTCTTTGAGACTATAGAATAGAAGACAGAGTGGAGGTCACAAATGCCTGAGGTAACACAGGAATAAATACAGATTAGAAGTATAATGATAACTGATTTTCGATAAATACTCAAATTTGAAATTACAATTTTAAATGATTTTTCAAGAAAAATAGCTCCTCATCTTGAAGTCCTTCCCCACTTTGTCCAAATAATGAAGTCCTATTCATTTTTGAAATCACACCTCAAATGTCACCTCCCCAGGAAGCCCTCGATGATTGCCGCTCCAACTCCATTCCAGAGCAATGCTTCCTCTTCTGAGCTCCCTGTGGCTTAATGTTTTTTATTACTGCATTCCTCACACAGTATTCTTTTTTTTTTTTTTTGGTTGTATTTTTAAATCTGTTCTGCTCAGGGAAGTACCTGCATCTTACATTTGTATTCCTGGTACTTAGAACAATATCTGGAACACAGCAAGCACCAAATAAATGTCTTAAAAAAAATGAAATGAAATGCCAAAGGCTTTCTTTATGTACTGACATAGTAATAAAACAGTTGCAGATGGGGGAAGTTGCATTTTTTAAAACTTTAATACGATCTGATCCGTGGCCACATTCAAACTCAGAGACTTTTACAGCCTGAACTTGGGGGTTAGATCTAGCCCAGGATCTCTCCAACTTTAATGTGTGTATGAATCGCCTGGGCAATTGTTAAAATATAGATTCTGATTTAGGAGGTATGGGGCAAACCTGAGATTCTGCATTTTTAACAAGCTCCCAAGTGAAGCCACTTTTGATCCACCAACAACATATGAATTAGCAAGAGTCTAATCCCCCTCCGCCCACTAATTAAATGCATTAGCTACAACATTTGGACAACTGGTCAACAAGCAAACACGTGTGAAAGTCAGCTTTTCTAAACTTCTCTAAGACAATGGTTCTCAAACTTTAGCTCCATCAGTATCACCTGGAGGGCTTGTTAAACTACAGATGGGTGGATCTACCCAGTGCTCCTGATGCACTAGGACTGGGGTTGGGCTAGGGAGTTTGCATTTCTAACACGTTCTCAGGTGAGGCTGATGCTGCCGGTCCAGGGATCACATTTTGGGATCCTTGAAACCATTGTGATGAATGACCAATTCACCCATAACTGTCAGTCTAAACATTTACACGGGGAATATTAAAGGAACAAATTAGAGCACCTCAGAACCATCCACCATGTGATAGTGAGTTGGTAGCCATTGATGTTAGAGATTCATCCCCACTTGGTAAGTTGGAAAGAGCACTGGATCAGGACCTGACTTCCAATTCTGGGTCTTGAACCTGTGATTTACATTCTCTTGAGAAATTCTCGAACCTCTCCAAGCCACAATTTCTCTATCTGCACTTCTAGACTTAGCCGAAGTAGGCTCTGAACTGCCGACCCACCAGAGCTCCCCCAGGCAATTCTGGCCCCTCCACCACCAACTTCAGTGGACCTTTTCTCTTGACTCTTGAGCAAGAGAGTGGTGTGTCTTTAGCTGGACAGTAAGACTCCAAGTTCCCTGAGGGCAGAGATGAATTTTATTTATATTTATTCTCAAGCAACTGGAAGTACTCTTGGCAAATAGCAGTTACTCATTAAATGTTTACTACGGAATGAATAAAAATAATAAACCCTGGGCTCCAAATAGCCCTTTAGGACCTGTCTTTATGCTAATTCTCTCATTTTAGCTGCTTTGAAGTATCATTAGGAAAGAACACCCCACCAAGTAGCACTGGGAATGAGAGCCACAAAATTTAGTGCTTCATAGGGCTCTCCAGGGATGAATCCATGGTTAGGCTGCTGAACTATAAATGTTTTCTTTTTTTAATTTTCAGATTTAATGATACAGAGGATTATTTTTGTAGGAAATATGTTTACTGCTACTCTTTAATCACAAGCTGTATTAAGGCAAGTTTTCCTAGAGGGCCTTGCTTTTATAAATAAACTTGGTCTTTCATTACTGTAAAAGTTTTCATTAATAAAACATCTTTTTGTGCTTAGGTGTTTGATTTTAAGATTTTAGAAGTTATATTTTAGTTAGAAACACTTTTCTGGTCCATGGAATAACAAATCCACACTTCTCTTTTTTCAGTTTGTTAAACAAAAACTTTCACAGCTGAAAGTTTTTCTAAAAGAAGAGTTTATTGATCCATGCTAATCAGAAAGAGATCCAGGTGTTGAAGCGTGGACTCTAAACCACCAACAGCAGGGCTAGGTGGAGAAAGCAACATGTCTGCCATCCTAGGGCTGACTGTCTCATATGCAAACACTTTGGAGAAGAAAGATGTAAGTCATTTTGAAAAAATTTACATTAGCTATAGATAAAAGGGGTGGGAGAAGGTGAGGCGGGGCTGGTTTTGGGATAGGTGCACAGCTCCTAAGGAAAAAAGATTTGCTCTTCCGGTTTGGTGTGGGCAACAGTTTGCAAAGTTCATGTGTAAGTAATAAGCTGTGGTGCCTGGTGGTCAGTGGCGCCTGATAGTTGGCTACTCACCTATCCTCTTTAGATAATTATGGAAATAGCCACCTAAAAGTTAATTCAAACTTTCAACATACATTCGAGAATATAAGTAGTCTTTCGCTGTTTTTACCCTGCAGTGTTAACTGATGAACCTCTCGTCTCTTCCTTCCGCCTTCTGGCCTGCTACAATTTCGAACATCTCAGAATTTTCTCCTTATCAAGCTCTACCACATCCCAGCTGTGACTTTGGTGAGTGACTCTGGGTAAGGCGTCTAATGTTAATGTGCCTCAGTTTTTTTATCTGTAAGATAGGGAAAAAACTATTTCTATCTTATACTTTTCATAGAAATTGCATGAGTTAATAGATGTCTTTAGAAGAGTGTCTAACATATAATAAGCCCAATAAATGTTAGCAAATGTTTTAAGATTGTGTAAAATGAACACATTTGTAGGAAGGTGCAGGCTTTCTAACCATAGTCAGAAATGTTTCCCCCCACCCAGATCATGAGCGAGGAAAGGGTCTGATTTGAGTTCTCATGAGCGCGTACAAGGAAGGGCTCCCCTGCATAACTCAGTGGGTGGAATCTCTCATTTTGTTCATGGCTTCAGAGAGGACAGAGTGCTTCTCCAGGTCTTACTCTTTTTCATAACTCTGCATGTCTTAATCATTCATTAGATCTGCACGTGGGTGTGGGACCAGCCTGTTCCGCATCTCCACCCTTCCTACCAGTCTTGAGATGGCTTCTTCTATATGTCCTTAGTTATAGGACTTCTGTTCAGCTAGTCTTCAGGAGGTTCTCAATGATGATTGTTCTGTAGTTTAATTGTAATTTTGATGTGGTCATGAGAGGAGGTGAGCATGGCGTTTATCTACTCTGCCATCTTGACCAGAAGCTACCTCCAGTATCCTTCATTTGAATCCACCAAGAATCTTTCTGCTATTCTCTTTGCTTACTGTGGTAGAGTGCAAGTGGGAAGGAGAGAGAAAGGTCAGGACTTAATGCTGGGGAGGATGGAATTAAGGACTAAAGAAGGTGGTTTCAGCTACCCTGATAGTCAGTCTGAGCCCCACGAATTGAGGGAAAGTAGGTGGCCTTGATAGCCCACTGGCTGGGGCTTTGGCTACACTTATACGCTTAGGTGGGGTTGGCTCCTGTCATTATGAACATTGCCTCCTCTGACTGCATGGTTTAAGGCCGGGAGCAGTTGCCAAAAAGTGCACAGGAAGGCAAAAGGCCAACCAACTAGAAGCATAGATTGCCTGAAAATGCTATGTCCAGCAAGTCGGATCTGTTTTTCAGATTTAAGGGGTTGCCATGGTGGGTAATTGAGGTAATGAAGAAGAAATGAAGCTAATGGAAAAACAGGGACAAAGGCCCAGGAGACAGCAGTGAACAGAAAAGGCTGCCCACAGGCTAAACAATTAGGACATGGGAAATCTCAGACAAGCCTGCTAGGTGAGGAGACACGTGGCCCAGTTGCCTCGGACACTCCAGGTGATAGCCAGGCAACCTCCAGAAACAGCTGACCTGTCACTAACCATAGCTGCATGAAAGAGAAGCCAGAACTGCCCAGCCAAGCCCAGTCTATAGAGCCAATCTAAAGAATTGCGAGCTAAGTAACCAGCTGCTATGAGAAGGAACTAAGTTTTTGGGTGTTTGTTATGTAGCAGTGGATAATTTATCCAGGGAACAATTATCAGTTATGGACTAGATATATACAATATCAGGATTTTATTAAGTGCAATAATGTTATTATGATGACATTTAAATATGTCCTTATTTTGAGGAGATATAGGAATGATATAACATCTGTAACTTTCAAGAGATTCAGCAAAAAATATAGATAGGTAGCTTGATAAATAGATAAAGCAAAGATGACAAAATGTTATCAGTTGTTGAATCTAGATGATGAGTATATAGTGATCATTGTACTATTTTTTCAATTTTTCTATGTATTTGAAAATTTTATAGTAAAAAGCTGGAAAATAAAAATTTTGAAAATTACCTATATCCCACAGTAAACATATATTTAAAATTACATTTTTAATTTTTTAGTACGAATACTCATTTAACTAGCTTTTGGCTATAATTTCTTGGCTCTTATGAACATGCAGGAATTTCATGAAGAATAAAATCCAATTTATAAATTGTCTCTAAATATAAAGAAATTTCTATAAAATTTATAAATTTTTATGAATTTTTGAACACCAAATCTGTTTACCAAATTTGACAAGGTTTAAATTTGGCATATTAAATCTCAGCCATTTTAGAGAACACTTATCAATTTTGACTTAGTGGTTTTATTTTTCCATTTAGGAGCCAGTAATTTTCCCTCAGCCCTCAAATGCTTTTATAGCCTGTGTAAGAAAAGTGGTTAAAAGATAAAACAACCAGTTCTCCTTAATCAACTGTGAGAAGAAGCCAAATACCTCAGTTGACAAAGGCGATAGAGAGTCATTCCTGGCCAGGGCCTTGGAATTGTGGTCATGTGAGCCAGAGAGACCTGGGTTCAAATCCCAGTGATGCCATTTAAACCACTCTGAGGTTTAAAATGGAGATACTAATGACTATGTGACTAGATTGTCATTATGACAAAATGAGGGAATCACGTGTAAGCCTGGTGCCATTGTTATTGGGACTTATGGTTTTATTTTCTTGAAATCAAGTGACTGCAGAGAAGGAAGGCATCTGGTGAGATTTTCAGCTTGGCTTCACGTAGGTCTCTGGGCTTGCTAGAGCCCAGCAGGAGGATGGGAAGCTTTGCCTTCCAGATCACTGCACGTCCAACCCAGGAGATCAGTGGGTGGACCCCTTGGGAGGCCCTCAATAAACGGTTGTCGCATAAATTAATGGGACTTGTCACTACACTCTTTAGAGGGGATATTGTATTTGGGGTATGGTCCAGAGGCAAGAGGTAGGAAGTTGATCGCAGAAGTAGCTAGAGCACAACCACTTAACCCAATCACCACTAAGGTTGCCATTAGTTCATATGACATCTTTCAGTAAATTAGAAAAGGTACTCCTTACTGGAGATCCTTTACTTCACATGTTGGAAATTTGCTGAAATATACCCAATTTTCTTTTAGGCCAAGACAATCTATTAGTGCCTGCTAGGAAATTATCATAACAAATATACAAATTATATCTATCTTGTGAATCGTAAATAGAAATGTTGCTGTTTTTGTGGCCATAACTAGATATTCAAAGTTGGAATACACACACATGCCCACCATACTCAAGAGCGAAAGTGAAGTTTTATTCATGGTCAGCTCTTCCCTGAGCAGCTGGGAACGTATAAAAAGCTCAGTGAAATTTAAGAGACTTGTAGTACTAAACCCAGAAGAATGAAAAAGCAAAATCAATGTAAAGAAAAATACCCTGTATCTGTCATGAAATTATTCCTTTTTGGGTGCAGACCAACATTCGTTACTGGTTTTATTTTTAACCCTTCTGAAAAGTTACATTTTAGTTTTTATTCCTACTAAGTTATGACCATTCACAAAAGACAACAGAAGGCAGCCTAGCCTAGCCCAGTAGTTTTTCCAAAGTAACTAAGCATCATAATCACTTGGAAAACTATAGAAAAAAACTACAAGAAAGAAATACACAGACCCAGGTTTCTCCCTTCAGCTAGGTTTCGAACCGATTGGTCTAATCAAAGAGTAGTATATGAAGAGATAAAATGATGATATCAACTGGAGACCCTGACACCTTCCTCTCCCAACTTTTTTTCAATTTCCTCTATAAAGCAAGCAGGCCGCTATAAAACCAGGAAGAGCCAATGTCCCAGTTGAAAGGCCAACAGGCAGAAAGAGCCTGTGCTGTGATGTGAAGACCATCAGGCAAAGAGAATTCTCTTACTTGGGGATAGGTCAACCTTTTATTCTACTCAGGCCTTCAAATGATTGGTTGAGGCCCACCCACATTAGGGAGGGAAGTTTGCTTTCCTCAGTCTACCCATTTAAACGTTAATGTCACCCCAAAAACACCTACACAGAAACACCCAGAATAATGTTTGACCAAATGTCTGGATACCGCATAGCCCAGTCAAGTTGACACATATAATTAACCATCACAGGACGCTGCAGGTATGTACTGAGCCCTTCTAGTGCAGTTGCTTCCAATTATGCCACTTCTATTACCAGGCACCAAATTGAAACTGTGATTGCCATTTTTAACTGCTTCTCCTGCCATTGTTAGTTCTACTCCTTTATCTGCCCCATGAGGGGCCACAGTTCAAGTCCTGCAATCTCACACTGAAAAGCGAGACTAAAGAGAACTTATTCATAAACAATGGGTTAAATTTTCAAATCATCAAAAGATTTTGGCTTATTTTAGAGCAAGCTTTACAACATTTCGCAGAATTTTGCTTTATTAGAAACAGAATGCACGCAATACATTCTAAAAAGAATGTAGGCATAACAAAAGTAACTAAATATTCTAAAGTTGCTAATACACAGATCCCCCCCCAGGAAGTGTGTCATCTGCTTCTGTGTGTGTTAACCCAGGGAGGGGGGCTGCTGGCTCTTTCTCCCAAAGGAACAGCCAGTGCTAGCTGCACAGGTGGGCCTACTTATTCCTATCCCTGAGATGAAGGAAACAAACCATAGGCTAAAAGATCGTAACAGCTGCGACTAGAAAGAGCTGGGAGCAGAAAGGCTTTCTCTCCCAATAGCTTACCTGAGGGTCAACTTTACCCCATAGGAGTGGAAACTGAGTTTTGCCATCTCTGGAGGGATGCCAAAAGTGTCGCCTGACTGCAAAAGGTGAACTCTTGGCAAATGGAGTCCCGTAACCATGGAGAGGAAGACCAAACAGAAGTCCTGGAACAGGTAGCTTTTAGTAAACAATCATGGGTGGAAGAGGCATACAACCTTTAACCAAAAAGAAAACGAAAGAAGAGACCTGAGGAAATTCAATTTCAGCATTAGAAAAAAACTTTGTAGTACTAAAACCAAACAAAACATGATTTCCGAGTTTTAAAAGAGAATGTGTAGGTTTTGTTCACCGCTCTATGTTCCTCGTCATTACACATTTACACAAATAATGAATAGATGAGTAAAATTCAGTGGATAAAATCAAAGCAGCAAAGGGAACCAATGAGAGCAGAATTAGTGGTCTTGAAGTAGACCAAAGATGCTAAAACAATTAAGGAAATGAAAATCAAAACCACAATGAGATACCACTTTGCAGCCATTAGGATGATGGCTATTATTAACAAAACAAAACAGAAGATAACAAGTGTTGAAGATGGAGAGAAAGTAGAATCCTTCTGCATTGATGGTGGGACTGTAAAATGGAGCAGCCACTATAGAAACAGTATGGAGGTTCCTCAAAAAATTAAACATAGAACTATCATATGATCCAGCAGTTCCACTTCTGGGAATGTAACCAAAATAAATGAAGGTAGGGCGTGGAACAGATATATGCACACCAATGTTCAGAGCCGCATTATTCACAATAATCCAATGGTGAAAACAACCCAACTGTCCAACGACAGATAAATGGATAACCAAAGTGTGGTCTATCCATACAACGGAAAGAAATAAGAGACGTGCTACAACATGGATAAACCTTGAGGACATTACATTAATTGAAATAAGCCAGACGCAAAAGGACAAATACTGTATGATTCCACTTAATGTGAGGTAGCAAGAATAGTTAAATTCATAGAGA
>NW_011888862.1:2308856-2329329 GCF_000151845.1 Pteropus vampyrus
GAAACAGTATGGAGGTTCCTCAAAAAATTAAACATAGAACTATCATATGATCCAGCAGTTCCACTTCTGGGAATGTAACCAAAATAAATGAAGGTAGGGCGTGGAACAGATATATGCACACCAATGTTCAGAGCCGCATTATTCACAATAATCCAATGGTGAAAACAACCCACCTGTCCAACGACAGATAAATGGATAACCAAAGTGTGGTCTATCCATACAACGGAAAGAAATAAGAGACGTGCTACAACATGGATAAACCTTGAGGACATTACATTAATTGAAATAAGCCAGACGCAAAAGGACAAATACTGTATGATTCCACTTAATGTGAGGTAGCAAGAATAGTTAAATTCATAGAGACAGAAAGTAGAATGGGGCAGGAGAGGGTGTTGTTTAATGGGCATAGAGTTTCAGTTTGAGAAGATGAAAACATTTTGGAGAAAAGATATCAAGGCAGAATTTATGAGGAACAAGATAAGATACAAGAAGACGAGATTGGGTAAACCTAATACATAAGTAACAGGAGTTCTAGAAGGAGAAAAAGAACGAAAGGAAGGTGAATAATTAGATAATAGAAGGATGATTTTTCTGATCTAAAGAAAGACAAGTCTGCAGATTGAAAGGGCCCACTGAGGTCCAGAAAGGATTAATGAAAAATCAAAGGTCTTGCCTAACAACAACTTGATAATATTCTGAGTTCCAGAGGTAGAGACAATCTTATAAGCATCGTTCAAACTGAAATAATACATTACTTACAAAGATAGAAGAATCAAACAAGCCTCAGACTTCTCATAGACAAACTTAAAAATTAGAAAGAAGTAAAATAACATCCATAAACCGCCAAGGGAGAAGAACTACGGTTGAAGAGCCCAGTAGGTAGCCAAGATGGCGCTGACCTGTCAGGGCGAAATACATATAGCAATAAGTAACATATAAATAGCAAGTGTACTAAGCACTTCTACCTTGCAGATACTCTTTCATCAGCAGTATAGACAATGCTCATCTCAGCCTCACGACGTCAAATCCTACAAGGTAAACACTTTTATTATCCCAATATTACACATAAGGAAACTGAGGGACAACGGAATGAAGTAAGTTGCCTAAGATCACACAGCCCAGAAGCAACAGAGCCCAAATTCGAATTCTGGTGTTCTCATGCTCGCGCCATTCTACCATTCCTAAAATTAGTTGTCTTTATGAGAGGCAGAGAAGGGGCAGGAAAAGGGAGGTTTGCAAAGTGGAGGATTGTGGGAGAAGACTAACAGATGGAAGAAAATGCACATTATAATGTACAGTGTGCATATCAAACAAAATACTATAAAATATTTTATTACTAATATATAAAAACGGCATGTACATATCAAGAAGAACCAGAAGGTGATAAGACATGAAAACATGGATGGATCTTGACCAATCTGTAAGTCATTTCATTCTTGAACTTCTGTTATTTCAATATATTGTCTGTAATCAAGAGTTCAAAAAGAACAGAGTTCTGACTTGGGAGACAGGCTGCCTGGGTTCCAATTCTCATTCTAGTTACTTAGTTGCTGAGTGATATTGGGGGAGTTCCGGGACGTAAACTTCACCTTGAAGTTTGTTCCACTTGGAAGGAAAGGAGTTGAGCTCTCTGACTCCTGGCCGCCCAAGGAGCATGTATGCTGTGACGTCTCTTGTGGTCAAGTGGCTGTGGGTCCGGTGGCCTATTTGGTAGACCTCAAAAAAGGTCACAGATATGAATCGTTAGAGGCAATGCACACCCAAAGTGGAGAAGAAGCCCTCAGAACCAGGAAAGTGTATACAAGGAAATGTGGGCAGAGCCCTGAGGTGTCCATATGTTATTTATTTTTCTCCCACAGCAACAAAGACAGAAGGAAGCAGTTGGAAGAGTGAGGTCAGGGGGGTGATAATGCCAGCAAGAAACAAAGCGCTTTCTATGTGGCGGCTCTTCTGTCCTTAGCATGTTGATTTTTGCTTTAGGAGTTGAGATACTGCTTGCCATCCAGACACGACATGTATGTTTCAAACAGGAAGAAGCAGGAAAGAATGGCAGCCCAAAGGTCTGCCTTGCCAAGGCTTTTACGTTTTTGTAATTTCTTTATATGGGAAGGGAGACTCCCCCTTTTTGCTCATCAGCCACAACTGGAGGAAATGCTCACCCCCAAAGCAGTCAGTGGCCATGGGAATGAGATCCCTGTGTCGGTTTGGACTAACCTTGTTCGTACCCTGGTGCTGGGGCATCACTGACCTGAACACATCACCATTCTGTCAGCAGCACTGATGGCTGGCGGGTTGGCTTTCAGCGGTACCTGCCATTGCCCTGTACCCTGACTTGGAAGTGTGACATCCGAGGAAAGGGCAAAGAGTGGAGAGATGATGGGAGCTTGAGGAAGTAAGCTATGGAGAGACTGGCAGAGGAAGCCCATGAGGATTCTGGAAGAGGAGCTTTGGAGCGAGAGGAGAACCTGGGCAGTGCAATATCACAGGAGTAGAGGGATGAAAAGATCCCGCTTGCGTTGCACTTATCTGCCGCTGCATAACAGACCACCCAAACTTGGTGCCTTTAATCAGCACTCGTTCCTATGATCTCTGATGGTTTGGGGGACCCACTGGGCTCAGCTGGGTGGTTCTGGCTCCGGGTTTCTCATGTGACTGCCATCAGCTGGTGGCTGAAACTGGAGTCGTCTCAAAGGCTTCCTCACTCCCATGTGTGGTGCTTGGGCTGGGAAGATGTGAAAAGCTGGAGCCTGGAACAGCT
Source organism: Pteropus vampyrus (assembly GCF_000151845.1). Classification (NCBI taxonomy): domain Eukaryota; kingdom Metazoa; phylum Chordata; class Mammalia; order Chiroptera; family Pteropodidae; genus Pteropus; species Pteropus vampyrus. The sequence continues at coordinate 2,311,615 of NW_011888862.1, forward strand.
AGGCAAGCATCTCTATCTCTTGGTGGTCTTTTTACAATGTCTCCTCCCTGAGATTGCTTCACAGTAGCCTGACCTCTGACACCTTCCAAAATTGTACGATCCAAGGAGAGAGCCAGGTAGAAGTCACGTGACCTTTTATGACCTAGCCTCAGAAGTCACGAAGCCTCACCTCCTGTAGCATTCTCATTAGAAGCGAGTGACAAAGGCCCACTTTTACTCAGTGGCTCTTGATGGGAGCCAAAGTGAAGAGCTTTCACGCATGTATTAAAATCACACATTCTCAGTCATTTTTATTTTAAACTACTACTCGATTGTCACAACAGGACAAGGATACAATTGCTGGAAAGATCCCAGGCCAAGGATACAAGTTTCTTCAATGTAGCTACAGGATATAAAAGATCCATGAATAATCCACCCACAGAAGGAGCCTAGGTGTACCTCGAACCAGAGGGATGAGCTTCGCTAAGCTTTACAGTCCTCCAAGTCTGCCAGCTCAGCTCAGGGTTTTCAGACTCTCTAGCTTGCACCCCCATCTCACCAAATGCTCTGTAGTCCTGCCCGAGCTGCCTAGTTCTCAGGTGTAAGCCGCCATTAACCCCCACACACTGCCTTTTCTCTGACGTTTACTGCAAGCCTGAGTGATCAAAGTCACTTCTGCAGCCTAGCTTCTGCTAGCTGGCCCTGGCATCAGGGCTGCCTGCAGCCCTCCACGCACCTTCTTTTCTATAATCTATACCCTGCCTGTTTCCAAAGGGTTCAGGCTGCTCACTGATTAAGCAAAAGGCACAATGGGGTAATTTGAAAACAAAGAGACCCAAGTGAAGAGGACAAAAGAAACAATTATCGTAGCTCTACGCTTTCTGATGATGAACCCGAGAGGCAAATCTTGCCTACTGTATTTTCTACTCCTCTTCAGAGACCAACTTTTTCCTAAAGTAAGCTCATTTATCACAACAGGGTGGTGAGTGGTGGACACTTGGTTGCAAAGTCCACACGACACCTTTACCTCCAATTAAGCACGAGTCATTGGCTGTCTGCATGGCAGATTCGTCTGTTGATCCTTTACAGAAAGTAAAGTGATCCCATGCCCATTCAGCTGTCTCTTCCAATATTATGTGTCTTAAATGAGTCTTTCTCGGGTTCTTTCTCTGAAAACTTTATCGCGTATCTTCAGAATGTCACACACTGTGCCAGATGCTGCAATAGCAGTCAGTTTATTCTCCATCTTTGGTTTCCATCTTTTCCATCTTAATGGTTTCCATCTTTTCCATCTTATCGAATCCTCTGAGACAGGACATCTCAAACTTGAGTGGACGACACAGTCTCCTGGGGAGCTTGTGAAAACTCCAGGCCCCATCTCCGGGGTCTCCGACCTCTAGGTCTGGGTGGAGCCCAAGAATGTGCATCTCTAACAGGTTCCCAGGTGATGATGCTGCTGGTCCAGGGCCCACACTTTGAGAACCGCTGCTCTCAAGAGTCACTGTACAGATAGGTATTAAGTTTGTTTCATGCTTTGGATGTGAGATTTAAGTTTGTTCCATGCTTTGGATGTGAGATTTGCATCTCAGAAAGATCAAGAGTCTGGCTTTATTTCCAGCTATAAGGAATATCAACTCACTTCATGAAAAACATGGGAAATAGTGGGGTACATTACAGGAGGTACAGTCATTTTTCTCAGCCGAGAACTTGGGATCTTTTTGAAAAATGTATAAGGTCCTAAAGTGACTGCTAAACAATGTAAAAGAGATGATATTTAGGCCAAAAATCATTTGAAACATCTGTTTCCTTCTCATAGCTAAGTCCATATGAAAAACCCCAGTGTTGCCTCTAAGAATATTCTAGCTTTATGAAGAATATTATCTTCATGGACTCATGAGAATGAATTAAGTGCAAAATGCCATCTGAAGCATGTGAAATTGTTACGCTAGGGTTGAAGAGAGGCTCAAACGCTTTCAGAGAGAGAAAGCATAGAAGAAACAACCTCACACACAAAAGCAGGGATTGAAATGCTTTGAATTTCTCAGCAGAAACAATAGGAGCTAGAAGTATACAGAACAAAGCCTCAAAATGTTGAGACGGAACAATTTCTAATCAAGAATTTTCCAGCCAGCCAAGTTCAAGTTAAGTGTAAATGTATGCTAAAGACATTTATAGACTTGCAGAGCTGCACAAATGTACTTCCTATGCCCAGTTTCACAGGAAGGCACTGGAAAACAGGCTGCCCCCAAATGAGAGAGTTGAGTCCAAAAGAACGAAAGAGGATGTGGTTCTAGGAAAATTTTGAACTGGCAATAAAGATGGGGTTAGGAACAGGAAGACTGGGCTTAAGACAAAAGCAAATGTATTTTTAAACAATATTTTACATATATTTTAAATAACAAAATTCTCTGGAGCAGGGGTCTCAAACTTTACTGCGAATTACCTGGAGGGCTTGTTGAACCAGTGCAAGCTTCCTGGGCAAACACTGTTCTGTATCCATGTTATTGAGAGATATGGAGGTTAATTGGGGAAAAAAAAGGAAGAGTTGAAAGTAGTTGTATCTAGGGAAGAAGAACTAGAGCCGCGAGAGGTGGAAACTTCAGGGGAGGGGGTGTGCAGGGCAGGAACCTATTGAGAAAAACGTCGTAGGTTGTGGCAGAAAAAGATTTGGCCCTTTAATGCAGGTGTCAGCAATTATGGCCAGACAGCCAATTGCTTATTCTTGTAAATAAAGTTTTATTGGTATGTTCTCTGGCTACTTTCCCACAATAAGGGCAGAGTTAAGCTGTTGAGACAGAGTCCCTGTGGCCCAGAAAGCCTAAAATACACAGTATCTGGCCCTTTACAGAAAAAAATTTGCTGACCCCTGTTTTAAACCATAAGTGTTCAACTGATAAAAATAAAAACCAAATAAAAAAAAAATGCCCAAATTAATGAGTACGGAATCATAAAATGTTAGTGCTGGAAGAGATCACCTGCAACTACATTGATTTACGAGCGAGAAGACTTAGGTTCAGGGAGGTGAAATTGTTTGTCTAAAGTCCAGGGAAAATGGGAATCCTGGGAATATTCTCTAGGCCACTGATTCGTCTTCAGGCCCGTGCCTACTGCTATGCTGTTCTCTTTAACCTAGCACTGTATTTAAATGGTTTCCATCTTGGCGAGTCATAAAAAGTGACTAAAGTAAGGTATTCGTGAATTAAAACCAGCGTGTGACTAGGGTTCACCAAGAGTTTTAATTCAGCATTCTACAGTGAACGCTGTGAACCATAAAACTCATAAAACTCCCAAACTTTTCAAGAAGAAACACTGATTTGAGTGCACAGTCAATGTTACCTTGAGTATGATTTTCAATTGCTTTCCATTGTAAAGTATTACTCTAGCTTGTCAGTTATTTCAGCAACCCCTGTGTATTTGCCGACTGGGGACCTACAATCTTCCCAAAGGAAGGTTTAAGGTGCCTAAGACTGAGTGTTCAAATCTGAATCACTGGCATGCTTTGCTATAGCTAAACTGCTGTTACATGTAGATCCAAAAATGTAATGGCTCACACTCAAAGAAGTTTCTGATTCACATAACACTTTGAAGGCATAGGAGTTAAGGGAGCGCAGTGTACATGGTTATTAGGGCAAGGGGCTGTACTCCACACAGTCATTCAGGGACCCAGGCTGACGGCAGCTCTGCCATCTTTCAACATTTCGCTTCCAGGAACACTCTCATCACCATTCCAGCCAACAGGAAGCGAGGAAGGCCATGGAGGGGTATGTGAGGTTTCATGTCACCTCTGCTCGAGTTCCACTGGCTAGAACTCAGCCACGTGCCTGCAAAGGCAACTGGGAAATGTATAGGTGTCTGAAAAATCAGGAAACATATGATGAACTTATTTTAAAACAATGTTTTATATGCATTTTCAAATAACATGCTCAAACTGTTTTTGTCCAACTCCCAAACACCTTGTCGTGTGTGTGGCCATGGGCCTGGGAAGGGGTTGGTGGATTTGGGTGGTCTTTACCATTTCTCTCACTATGGAGGAGGTTTATAGCCAAAAATGCTTATAAAGCAACATCTCATCATTATCACTTACATCTTTTCTCCTTTGGAGAGTGGGATGGGTCAGATAGGTGTCCTCTAGGCATCTTTTGTCCCATTGAACTATCAAAAACATTGCTAGAGATGATTAGTTCCAGTCTCTAATTCAATGGCTGAAAATTAGGGGGTAGGAATTTTAGTTGAAGTATAAAAGGGACATGATCTCCCCAGGGACTCAGTTTCAGGAGAGTACCCACCTGACCTGAGGCCAAACAAAACCAAAGCAGAAAAAGCCATATTTACCTGCAAGAACTGACAAGTAATAGTTTAGGGTGGATCGGAATGTCTTTATCTTACATAGCTGTCATGGTTTGAACCTGGAGGCAACCTAATCCCAGCGAAAGCAGTCTGTGCCCTCAGGTCAGCACACCTCATTGACTAGGGTCCCACAGGCCTATGGTCGCCTCCACCGATCAGGCCAACACAAGCCCTAAATCCAGTAGCACACGTTTCCTTCCTCATTCTGCCTGTCACGTTGCAGCCTCTGGACTGGGAAAAGGTACAAACTCGCGGTTCGGTTCAGGTCTTGTATGAGTCGGCCTGAGCTCGGCGTAATCCACATGGCCTGCCATTTACTTTGCTCTCCCAGCCCTTCATTTTTTAATTGTTTTAGGCGAGGAAACCCTTGGTCGACCTCACCGATTGCAAGGACCTTGTCAGCTGACAATCTTTTTTTTTTTTTACGCCTACAGCATCTGGTCTTCCTAGGTGATCTCCCATCCAAGTACTAACCAGGCCTGACCCTGCTTAGCTTCCGAGATCAGACAGGATCCAGCTTGTTCAGGGTGGCGTGGCTGTAGACTCTCCCAGCCCTTCCTGATCACCAGGAGAGATGGAGCTCGTCACAAGAGTGGTGGGACGGGGCGGCAGGCCGTAACTGATGGGAGCAGAGCCACCAAATAAGTGAGGGAAGGGGACTCTAGAGGCATCAAAAATAAACTGAACTTCCCTTAGAATTTCTGTCCCATCCTCACTTACAGACCATTTATTTGTGTTGTCAGTATGATTTGGTTTAGTATGGGCGTTGGCTTTATGTTCATTCTGATTTACAAATTCTTACCTTCCAGTGACAAAATCCAGTAACACACCTTCTCTTTTGAACATGCCAGTATTTGCCCAAGACTCAATGATCTGATCCCACAAAAGTGAGTGTTTTAAAGTGCCTTATGCAGGGCAGATGTTTGAAACTATTCGATGCAAAAGTGAGATGCAGTTCAACCAAAAGTTTCAAGGTCTGGTATATGACACACACGAGGAAATGAAAGAAAACAGACATCAGACAAAATTGATAGCTGAGCCCTTTTGTCAGTGTGTTATCATCCAGGCTCTCTCCTAAGAGATCCTAGGAGGGGAAGTATCATGAATTATCTATGCACCGTCATCATCGTCACTATAATCCTCCAGGCAGAAGGGACCAACGACAACTTTGCCTAGAGCCAGGGGCAGGATGGACTGTAGCACTGGTTTGTCATTCATCTGCACATTAGCATCACCTGGGGAGCTTTAAAAAATGCTGAAGCCCAGGCCATATCCCAGACCGATGAACTCTTCATCTCTGGGAAGGGCCTAGGCGTCGGAATTTGGGAAGTCCCCTCCCCAGTTCTGTTGTGCAGACACACATGGGACCCCTGGCCTGTGGGTATTCAGTATTTAGCACTTCCATGCAACAAGGGTGTCTTACCGGCACATGGTACTGCACAGTGTATAAGAGCACTTTGGCATAGATGATCTCATCTAATCCGGGTACAAGCGGCACAATCATCTCCTTGGCTACTCTTAAGTTTCTATATAGGAGGGTGCAGGGGTGGCAAGCCGGAGGGTGGAGACCTTGGTGTGTGTGTGGAAGCGGAGTGTGCAGAGCGAGCCCGCTCCTCTTCCCTATGTGTGTGCTTGCACGAGTGGCTGGGGATGGAGAACTGCCGGAGAGTGTGAGGGCCTAAGGCCTCCTTCCCCACTCTGTGCCCCACGCCGTAATTATCTCTACAGAGGGTCCAGTTTCCTTAAAGCGGCACAAGTGGTTCCTGGCAGAGGCTGCACCGTGACCGGCCGAGAGCACGCGAGTCAGAGTGGGACCTAGGCATGTCGCAGAGCGCATGCGTGCATTTCAGTGTCCTTCATTTTAGGCAAATGGAAAGTAAGAAAATCTGGATTTTTAAAATTATATGAGACGATTATTTACTTCGCAAAAGACGTCCTCTCTATGAAAAAAATCACCCCAGGATTTCTTAAGATAACTGACTCCTTTTCTATACTGTAAATTGGTTTAAAACCCCAATTCTATATCCACTTGCTTTGCAAGCCTTTTTTGGGTTAAAGCTAAGCACACTGAAGTATTTGTCCAAGTCATCAGCTTTTTATTTTTATATTGCTTCGTCCAGAAGACAATAAAACAGAAATAGAAATTTTCCAAGACCCAAAGAGAAGCCTCTCTCGCAGGGCTGCCACGTATGGGCGCACAGATTGGACACTGCACAACCCCATGAGGCCCGGGCCAGGTGGACAGAGATATGAATCACAGTCCCTTGTTTGTGCAACATAGAGTGACTGCTCTGATGCTAGGTGTTGCAGAAGAAATAGAGATGCCTGCGACGTGTGTTTCTGACATGAGAGCTGGTGACTCACCGGTTCAGTCTCAGAACCCTACAGCCAGACCTAATGGTTGTCACTTCAAAGCCAGTGCTGTTTCTCCTGGAATGGCTTCATGCCAGTTCTGGTTCATTTCTCCAGGTGTATAAAGAACATTTCTCTTTTTGTTTTCTTTGTAAAAATACTTTCTGAGAACATTTTTTAAAAGGCTTGTTCCAGCTCATCCATATTCAAGAGAACATCATGCCTTGTGCTCTAAACATGAAAAACTCAGCTAATAGAAAGATCTCGTTTACTCCCCTGAACATGCACCATGACGCTCTATTAACCTTTAGTGTCATTCTTACCTTCATTCTTCCGAGCAAATACTGATTCCCCTTGCATTCAAATACAAGTCTGACCTCTTCTCAAATACTTTATCAGTTTTGTGTTTCAAACGGCCTTTGAAGTGTGTTTCCTTGGGGGTGTAAGCCTCTCAGCTGGGCATCACAAAGCAGGTCCTGGGAGGGAAGTGGAGGACTTTCTTTGCTGGCGTGGATCGCCTGTCCTCATGTATAATTGAGAACTCGTAAAATCGATGTGTTAGCAACAGAGGTGCTGACTTCCTCCAGCTTCTGGCCAGCTGTCCTTTCATTTCTTCCTGCAACCAGATCTTCAGTAAATGTCAAAAGCCATCTTTTAAAATCCTGATTGTGGGGACCTCCCCTCACCCCTCTAATATTACTCCAGGAATCTTACTACTTTGCTTTCTTCCCCTCCCTTGGCTGTCTGGAAGCTCAGAGCTGTTTAGCGTTTCAAATGTTCTGTTTAACTTGACTTCCTAATGCAATTCTTCCAAATCTACTAGGTTTTCGAATCTTGCATTAGTATGTTCAGCTTTATTTTTATTTTTGTGTGTGTGCTTTTTCCTTCAAGCTGCCCGAAACTCCTTTAGGAAGAAGAATAATACGAATGTGTGAATTAGAAATATGCATTTCCAACTCTGAGCCTTTGAGATCTGGTCAGCCGGTGCTTGGGAAATCAGAGGCCAGGAGCTCCCTGAACCCTGCTCATGGAAATGGCAGGAGTGGCCAGGACAGAAATCTGCTTTTGCTCTCCTTTTTCTTGACTTCATAGGAATCACGGGACCTAAAGCCATAGCAGTAAGTAAGCAGGACAGTGTATGCAGTAGTTCAGGTAACAAGCTCTAGAGATCAAACCCCAGTTCTGCCACTTGCCAGCTGTCCATCACACAGCATCCATCACGCTACTTAATCGCTCTGCCCTTCAGTATGTTGATCCGTAAAATGGGGACAGTAATTCATACCTCTTCAGCTTTTGTGAGGATCAGTTGAAATCATGAATGCAAACACTTAGCACCAGTGCTCAGAGCATGCATAATATGGACTAATACATATTATAGCCAAACACTAGAAGTAGAGTTTTATAGTTTCGTTTCCTGTACAAAGCTAGATAATAGTATGTGACTGGCTATTTTATTAGTCGTCATTCTAAATAACAGGAACAATTCAAATTGTTCTTTATAAAAAGGTGCGGGGCTATGGAAAGAAAAACTTCTAGGAAAAATGTTATTTCTCTCTTCAGAAGTTTCCTCAGTATTTTTTCCAAGTTTTTATATCTTCGTAAAGTAACTATTCTCAAACATTCGTTTATTAAGACAGTTAAAGTTTTGATTTGCATACAGTAATCTTTAATTCAAGATAACAAAATGCTATTCCTTTGAAGCTTTTTCCCAAATTTAAAAATGAACAATATACCATCTCAGCACAGACATCAATAAAATAACCAAGAAGTAAAATAGTCTTAAATGTCCTTTACTGGTAAAAATAAGTTTGCTGGAAGTTGCTCTATTTCAGAGAGCTAAAATAGGAAGTTCTAGTGGCCTTCTAGGTGCTTCGCCATGAGCTCTATATAATTTCCATATTTTAATTTTTCCAAATTGTATAGAAAATGCACAATAAAAAATTTTAAATATAACCGAAACAGTGATGATACAATAGAAGTCTATATCTGGAACAAAATCAAAATACAAAGATATTTCTAAAATAAGTACCGTTGGTATTGGAGTTTGTTAATCAATGTCACCCCCCAAATAAATTAAATACATAAATACATACATACACACACCCATACATACATACATACATACATACCGTTGAGGAAATTAAGCTAAACTTGCAAATCTCAAGCCACATATGCATGCAGTTCAAATGAAAAGGAAAATTGCCAAACAATAGTATCTGAAACAAAAATCTAAATTTAAACAGGTCCACTGTTACCTATTTTCGTAGGGATGCATTATTCATTTTAAAATTGGGACTTTATTTAATCCTCTAAAAGTACAAGGCAGGGCGCATATCCTTTGCCATGCGAAGCACATAATTGTCGATTGTTAGAGTCCCTATTTGTCCACCTCTGCCCTTGACTGCAAGGCTCTGTGAGGTGAGTGCAGACTTAACTGCTTAAGATTGACTCCATATTTAGGCAGCATTCATACAGACCTATTAGATACACTCTCTCTTTTTTTTTTCCTTCGGCAGTAAAAACACACCTCCCCTCTAGGAAGATAATTACGTTTCTCTAGATGCATGCACATCCTGAGCTGCAGGTCCAAGATAATTGGAACCAGGCAGCTACTTGCCCTCTAATTTAAATGGGTCCTAAGGCTTAGAGCCAGACAAGCCAAATCAGCTGCCTACAAGAGCCGAGACAGCAATGGAAATTTGTGACTAGGGCATAGCGTAATGACAACCAGAAGCACAATAGTGGGGAAAGAGGACAGTCAACATTTGGCCTCCCTAGGAATAAAAGAGATTGCTGCCCCCCCAAAAAGGGGACAGCCTCGACTTGGGGACAAACGCTTGCAGTTGTATGCAAAAGCAGGACCAGTGCTGCCAAATCCTCCAATTTTTTAAGAGAATTCACAAATCTGGCTTTTATATGAAAACTTCTATATTTTAAAAGTTAGCAACTCATTCAAGTGAAAGGCAACAACACAGCAATATTACTGTAACAACCGAAGAAAACGGAACTGCGAGGCACTGGTTTCCTATTCGTGGCTTACAGTGTGAAGTTTTCTTCAGGGCTGCGTTACTCCTTGAACTATAAAGACAAACGCTTGAGACAAATGCTATTTTTTCAACAGCTCTTCTCTAGAAGAAATAGTAAAGAGGAAAAAAAAAAAACCACTAAATGCAGTGTTGTATCAGGGATTGGATCCTGGAATAGAAAAAAAGAAACCCCCAAAACCATAGTGAAATCAAATCGAGTCTGAAGTTCCGTTAGTAGCATTGAACCCATGTTAATTTCTTAGTTTTGACAAATGGGCTGTGGTTCTGTAAGATCCGAATGTAAGTGGAGCCTGAGGGAAGGGTGTATGGGAACCTTCTCTACGAGCCTAGCAACTTTTCTGAAGATGAATTCCATGAGACAGTTTATTTAAAAATAAATATGTCCAATTGACTAATTCATCAAACACATATTGGACAAGCAAGTTGTCGGTGGATATCACTGTGGTAAGTGTAGCACGTGAGTAGGAAATAAGGGGGAATACACAACTGAATTGAGGTATGGGGCAGGGCAAAAAGAAAAATACCAGAAAACAAGATACCTTAAGACAATTGGGTAGACCAGTGTGGGGAGGATTCAGGTGAAATGACTGAAAGAAAATGAGAGCAAACTGTCATTGTCCTGAATTCCACGTAGACACGATAGACCACAGGATTATTCCTTTATTTTTTCTTTACTTAAATATGGTTTTAAACACTGTAAGGCTTCTTTATTTATCTGTGGTCCACCAGTTTCTTAGCTTCTGCTTTTTCATTGTTTTTTTCTTCATCAGATTAATGAAATATAAAGTTTGTACTAGTACAGATTAAGCACAAATAAAGGGTCAGAAGAAAATGAAATCTATCTCAATCTAAGCCATGGCGTCCCATACACATAGACAGCCATCTGGTCTATAAACTCGCCCGTAGCGGGATTTCTCGACCAGAGTGCTATTGGTCCAGATCATTTTTTATGGGGGGCTGCCCTGTGCATCATAAGATGTTTAGCTGCATCCCTGGTCTCCTCTCACTAGATGCCAGTAATAGTTGTGACAAACAGAAATGTGACAAATGTCTCCGTGGTCCACACCATGTAGAAAGCTGTGATTTCCACAGGCTCAGCCAGCCGAGATCTAGGGCACCGAGCATTGTGGTCCCTGGGCTACAATGAATCTGAGAGCTAGCATTGGGGCCCAAATGACATCCATTTAAGGGGGAAATCATTGAATGAGTTGGATATGATTCCTTGTGTCAAATCATGGCTCAGACAGGGGTACCATATAGCTGATTATAGTTTTGTCAAATGGAAGATCATATCAACGATTTCTAAAACTCAAAAATGATTTGGAGATTATAAGCATATTCAAAATGCTTATAATGAGCAATACGCTACCACTTAGGTTACTTGGGAAGCAGTTTTGGATTGATATAGCTTAGTTTATTTAGAGAATAAAAGGGAGCACACTTATATGTATCGATTTTTATATTCCCATTGCAGTCATAAAATATATTTATTTCACTGGTGGCCTATCATCAGATGTGTAGAATCCTACTGGTTCGCAAAGAACATCTTGCCCTAGACAGTATTGAAGAGTGAGCAGTTATCTTCTGTTTCAACATAAAACATCAAACCTATAAACAAAAAACAGGGAAGAGAGTTCAAATCTTTGCCCACCACTAAGTCGAATGCCCTACTAACTCTCTCTGAGCCTCCGCTTTCTCATCCGTGCTGTTGGAGCCAGAGCCACCGTGGTCACTGTGAGAACTAAACGTGACTCTACGAGACAGAGCATGGCCCACAGGAGAGACTCATGTTCCCTTCCATGGTTCCCATTAATGAATGAATGAATGAATGAGCAAACTTTTTCTAGATTAAACTGATATGATTTGTACTTAATGCTTTATATTTCACACAATAGGAGTGTTCATTAAATGTATCTTATTGACTTGATTGAAAGTACCGAAATTTAAGGGTCTAAATATTCCAGAGGAGTGTGTTTGAGCTAAATTTCCCGATGGCGGCTTGTTCCAGTTCTTCTCTTACCCTTAGTAGTGTATGTAACCTTGAAGGAGTACCAGTGGAGTTAATAATTTACAAAGGGTGACTTTTCCCCAAAGACACTTGAGGCTTTTTCAAGCCTGAATAAGGTCACATTATTCTTCTTTTGAAGATCAAGAAAATCACATCATGCTTTGAAAACTGATCTATGGATAGTTGTTATCATAAGTTGGCATCCAGGAAATGAACATTTTTTTGTTAAAAAGCTGTGCTCGTAAATCAGATTCTTATATATAATAAACTTTCCAAAAGTACATGCTGAACTCTTTTACCTCTTTTAGAGTTCTATTTTGGAGAAAAAAATTCAAAAAATAATCAATTTAACCTTTAAAAAAATATACTATTTTTTTTAAACGAAGAAAACGTTAATTTTAACATTTCCCCACTGCCTTTGCTAAATTACTTAGGTGGCATAAACAGTCTCTATCTTTTTAACTGGCACCTCTGAGCCTGAGGAACAAAAGGTCTTTAACACTAGGAATAAAGAGAAGATATGTGACCAGCACAGCCCTGATGACTTCAGTGTTGGTGGGAAAAGTGAATGGCTTAAAGAACTAAGATAAGAATAAAACAACCACAAATAAGCACATATGCACTGCCAATTTGGGTGCCATTATCAGATTCACTACCAATTCCTCCAAGGAAAAGTATCTCAACATTCTGGGGAAAGAGAAGAAAAGGATGGGACAGTTCAGAATCCAGACGACAAAAAGCCAAAGGTAGAACTGGAAAGATTAGGGGTGTGCATGCATGTGTGCGTTCACGCTCCTGTGTGTGTGTGTGTGTATCCCCCTTATACAATGATTGGAAAGACAGGCATCATTGAGTTATTCTTCATTGCTCCAAGACATTTTTAGGGGTCACTTGATACTAATTTCTGTCTTGTCACTGGAGAATTTATCAGAGTGGCCATGTCTGCACAACATAAAGAGAAGTGGATCTTTAGGAAGATGCCAAATGATCAAGGTACTTTTGGCTGCTGTCTACGTTGATCATGTCAATTGCAAAATAATCGCATTTTCTTTTAACCATGTGTTGTGCCCTCTCTGTATGCTAATTTAAAGAATATTGGTTGGAGAACATTTCTCATTTTTAAGTTCTTCCCTGCATGTCTTTTTTATTTACAAAAAAAAGTGGGGGGAAGAAAGGAAAAGAAAGAAAAAATTGTAAGAATCTGCCAAGCAACATGCTAGATGAGGGGTTGGCAAACTACTTATGGCCTACGGGCCAAATCTCACATGCACATACACAAAGTAGAATATTATTCAGCCATGAGAATGAAGGGAATCCTGCTGTTTGCGACAACTTGAATGGACTTTGAGGGCACTATGCTAAGTGAAATAAGTCAGAGAAACACAAATATCATATGATCTCACTTATATATGGAATCTAAAAAAAGCCAAACTCATAGAAACGGATAGTACAATGGTGGTTGCCAGGGGCTGAGGGTGGGGTGGGGGGAATGAGGAGCTGTCGGTCAAGGGCACAAACTTCCAGTTACAAGATTAACAAGTTCTGGGGATCTAACATACAGCATGGTGATTATAGCTAACGACACTATCTCATATACTTAAAAGTTGCTAAGAGAGTAGATCTTAATCGTTCTCATCACAAGGAAAAACCACTGGTAATTATGCAAAGTGATGGAGGTATTAGCTAACACTGGAGGTTATCATATTGCATTGTACGTGTATCCATGCAATACTTTGTATACCTGAACCTTACACAACGTCGTATGTCAATTATATCTCAATAAACCTGGAAGAAGGAAAGACTTCTCATTGGAGAGGTCCAGCTTTATCTGTAAAGGACCAAATACTAAATATTTAGGATTTAAAGCCATGTGATCTCTACCACAACTCCTCAACTCTGTGACACAGAGCAGTCATAGACAATGTGTAAATGACTGGGTGTGTGAATGTGTAAAACTTTGTTTACAAAACAGATGGTGAACAGAATTTGGCCTTGGTTTAGTTTGCTAACCGCTGTTGTAGAGTTGGATGTTCACATCTAGCCCTCACAGGAGAGGTCTGAGCTGGAGATATAAACATGTAAATCGTCGGGATTTGGTCATGGGCTCGGACAACGGCAAGGAGAGCATGTAAAAAGAACAAGAAAGAGACCGAAAAAAAATGGTGTAGATGACAGAGGCTCTGTTCATCTCTCTGGCGACCAAATCAAAGTTGTGACAGAAACAAGGAGCAGCAGCAAGGAAAAATCACCTGGGATGAATAAGCCATACAACTAGGGAGAAATCCAAGAAAGCACCCCGCAACGACAGAAGGTAAGACGGGGCGAGGACGCGGGGCTGCCCAGTCCCAGCGGTTGAGACGGAGGCTGCGGCAGCGGCAGACGCCTCTTAAACGGGCCACGTCTGCGAGCGGATTTTCACGGTGACGGACCTGCTCGCTCTGAGCACAGTGCCGATTCGGCTGCGCCCAGGGGGCACCAGGAACTTACAGGGAGACGTTGTCAGAGTGAGAGCCAAAGCGAGACTCGCTCTGTGCAGAAGTGCCAGCAGTGTCCATTGTTCCCTGTTGAGTGCCCTCCTCAGTATACTCTGCCATAGCCATGATGTCATCAAACTGGATAACAGGTCACTCCACCCAGAGGATTCCCTGAAACCGCACCTCCCCCAGTTTGTGGTCCCACCCAAGCCACATCCAGGCGTATCCTTGGCGAGTCAGGTGCTCCTTGCTGAGCAGCGCCAAGACTCACCCTGGTGGCAGCTAACCATGATTTCTGGCATGGCCTCTTGACGCAACTATAAGCACAGCATCTGTGGATTGCTTGCTGAATTTTAACAGGTGGCCCCAGAGGGGCAGAGGCCTGGGCTAAATTTGGCCTGTAGCTGAACCCCTCTTAGGACCGTGCCACTGGACAGACACCTACTTCACAAATCCACACTAATAACACCAGGAGACTTAGGAGCTTTGCTTCGCACATAGAAACAGACACAGAAAGGCAGCCCAAATGGGAAGACTAAGAAGCAGATGCGATATGAGAACGGAACAGAGATCCAGATATGATGGAGTCAAGTAATCTAACATACAGAATTCAAAACACTGGTTATGAAGATGCTCAATGAACTTTTGGGAAACGGAGATAAATTCAGTGAGAACTTCAACAAAGAGATAAAAAATATAAAAATGGAAATGGAAATTATAAAAGGGAACCAGTCTGAAATGAAAAACACATTATCTGAGATGAGAAGTATATTAAATGGAATAAACAAAGGAATAAACTAAGTGAATAAAGAAAAGGATCAAATGCCCTATCTAGAAGACGGGAAAGTCAAGGACACGCAATCAGAATGGCAAGAGATCAGATGCCAAGACTACAAAAATAATTTAAGGAGCATATGGGATACTGTTAAGGCTCCAAATATCCGTCCGATCGGCATAACTGAAGAAAATCAAGATGTTGAACAGCTGTTTGAAGAAATAATGATGGAAAACCTCCCTAACCTGGTGAAGGAAATGGACATAAAACCCCAGGAAGCTCAGAGAATTCCAAAAATCAAATAGGCCCACACCAAGACACATCATAATTTAAATGCCAAAGGTTAAATACAAAGAAAAAATATTAAAAGCAGCAAGAGAAAAACAGATAATTACTTATAAGGGAACACCCTTATAAGTAAATCAGACTGGTGGCTGATTTCTCAAAAGAAACTATGCAGGACAGAAGGACTTGGCAAAAAATATGTCAGGATTAAGACCCAGGATCTACAACCTAGGATACTTTATCTAGGAAAGCTATCATTTAGACAGATAAAGAGCTTCCCAGACAAAAATAAGCTAAAGGAATTTACCACCACCAAGCCAGTATTACAGGAAATGTTGGAGGGACTTCTCTAAGAAGAAAAAAATACAAAAGACTCTCTTCAGATTAAAAGGCACACACAGACTAAAAGGAAGGCGTTGGAAAATGATATTGCATTGATGCACCTAGAAGGTATTTAAGTCAGAGAAAGATAAACACTATATGATTTCACTTATATGCAGAATCTAAGGAATAAAAAGAACAAACTAATCAAAAACAGACTCCCAAATATAGTGGACAATTTGGTGACAGACAGAGGGGAGGGAGCTTGGGGGGGTGGGAGAATGGGGTGAAGGGTTAAAGAAGTACAAATTAGTAGCCGATGGGTGGTCACAGGGATGGGGAGCATTGCATAGGGAATGCAGTTAACATTAATATGTTGGCTAGGTGGAGGGTCAGGGGAGGGAGGGAGGAATTGGGGGGGATTGTTTTACAAACTATATAGATGTCTAACCAATATACTGCATACTTGAAGCTAATTAAAATAAATTAATTTAAAAAAAAGAAAAAGAGAAGAATGAAGAAGACAAGAAAGCCCAGGATCGTGCTTGGAGGCAGGCATTCCAACAACATTCCAAGAAATGTTGTGTGCATGGGATAATCTTTATCAAAATTATAGGATTATTTAGAAGCAGGAAATATCATCATAAGAAAGGAGAAATACTCTTTTTATACATCGCATTGAGCTAAAATGGAAAGCCTTCTTCAACTGCTCTTGGTACATGGTGAAGTAAGCGACATGAGACACAGTAGTAAAATCTGCCTGGGTCTACTACGCAGCTGTGTGATCTTGGGCAAGTTACCTAACCTCTCTGTTTCTCTACCTGTGAAATGGGGATGCAAGTGATAAGAATGATCTCACAGAATTGTTGTGAAGGCCTGCCATGTAGTTAGTGCTATCCACATGTACAATATTATTATTCCTTCTCTTCTCTCAACTGCGACCTTATTCTAGAAGGGTCTGCAGAAACTTGCTCTTACTGGTTCTTGCTTTAGACCCTGCACTTCTCTATCGATTTGGCTCACACTAAAATGAAACTCAGTTCCACTTAACCGTTGCTGCTCTCGCCAGAACATCACCATGCCTCCTCATAGCCACGCAGAGCCTCTGTCCCCTTTAAGAACCTTCGAGCTCCACTGTTATAAAACTTCCTCACGTTCCCATCTACACCCCGGCTGGGAATTCCTGTGCCACTTGTCTTGCTTTGACGCCTCGGCTTGAATTATGCAGGCCACGTCCGGCTCTCTTAAGCTTGCTGAGGGCCCCAGAGTCTTTATCTTTGATCGAATTTCCACAAGTGACTGATGTGGCCCACATGAAAGGCACATTTCCCTGGGCAGCATCAGATTATATGTAATTACCAAAGAAATTGGTCAATTCCGCCTTTACCTTGCCTCTCAAGAAAATTTACTGTTTCATGACCAGATTTCATGGAAAGGAGTTAGTTCCAAATCCATCTTCATTGGATTCGAGCGAATTTACATTTGTTCCTGTTTTGTTCTGGTTTTCATTTTATCGAGTGTCATTATGGACTCGCTGATATTTACATATTTGGTATATTTTAGGCAATTATCATTCCATGAGGTTTTGATGTCCACACTGTCCTTTGGACAAGTAGTAACCATTGCTTCAAGCTGGTGACTTTATCCTCTGGACATACTCTTCCTTGTCTTTGCTGTGGCTGAGGCAAAATGTCCTGGCTCACGTCCATCGCTGCCCCAGACCTGGGACCTGCCAGATGGCCAAGGATCCTTGGATCCTGTCAGTCGGAGGTATCATTTCCACGCCAAACTCCTTACTCTGAACACTGGTGATTGAAAGGAAGAAAATGAAGCTTTTGTCTCGATTTCCAGTACAAACTGTATTGGAGGGTAACCAAGTAGCCCCAGAAGATGAAGAAGTGTTCCCCTTTACTGGAGGATTCAGCTAATATTTGTAGACGGGAAGGAATGATAAAACTAGAAAATGAGCATTTGCAAGGGGAGAAAACAAACTGATTTGATAATGGAGGAATCAGACCATGACCACCTTCAGCCAGTGATTGATCTGTGTCATTAATAGCAGGAGACCTTGACATCTTACTATCTCAGATGTGATCAGAGTCATAAAGAAAATTGTCCTGTTTAAAA
>NW_011888862.1:2330599-2332238 GCF_000151845.1 Pteropus vampyrus
TTATAGATGCAGACTAAAGAATTTAGATATAGATATCTGATGACTGTAATTTAAATACTTGAGAAAAAATAGATGAAGCAAATATGGCCAAATTTTGACAGCTGCTAAATCTAAAGAGATGGATTTATGGGTGTTCATTGCACTCTTTTTTTGTTTAAAGTTCTTTAATAGCACGTAAAAGATATAGAAATAAAAATCGGAAAAAATATTTGATTTGAGTGAGAATGTCACTAATAGAAGAATAAACTTAAATTTATTTTAACTTGCATTTTAAAGTAAATTATAAACTGTAGCATTTTATAATTAGTTGTAAATTATTTGTCATGCTTATAATAAAAACACACAATAGAATGAATGCATCAGGGTGTCTCGGCACTGCTCTTAGGAACCAGTGTTCTAGAACTTCTTGCTCTAATATGGCAACTACTGGCCACTAGTCCCAATTGAAATATGCTGCAGATGTAACATAAGTTGGTAAATTTTCACTCGGGACCGCATGATAAATAATTAAGGCTTTGTGGGCCAAGAGGCAAAATGAAGAGCAAATTATGTAGGTACTAATATGACGGGAGGAAAATTTTCAATGTTTTCATCGACCAAATCCAAAATATAATAATCGAGTACAGTTTTTTGTAGTACACATCTACTAACGAGTGGAAAGTTCTTTTTTGAGCGGGGATAGTTCTCATAATTGGAGTTCAAAGGTAGTGTAGCTGTTATCACGTACATCGCAAATGTACGAGTGTGAAAACAATGCTTAGCAATGGTACAAAGAGGCAGCGCTGTGGATCTGGCCCCCGGGCCACAGTTTGCAGACCCTTGTAGTTGGACACCAGTCATCTGCAATAAATTTGGGGCTATTCTGGGTTGGGGGATCACTCCTCGTTGCGAGGCACCTCCATCGCCTGTCCCTGCACCCTCCTTGGGTGTCCAGTTAATCTGGTTCATTGGCCTTCCCGCTCCAGGCAGAACCAAAAAGGTCAGTATTAGCGCCTGGGGCTCTCCCCCCGAGCGAGGGCACGTCACTGCTTCAGGACCACCCAGGGTCCCCAAACCTACCGCCCTGGGTGTGTGGTCAGCCCCTGCCTCCCAGTCCCCTCCCTCTCTCCCTCCACTCCTGCTCCTCAACCCTCTCTCGTTCTTCCAGTTCACCTCCGTCCTCTCCAACTTCCCTTCTCCTCCCCTTCCCGCGCTGCTCCTCCCCGCCCCCCGCCCCGTTCCACCACTGGGTCCAGCCGCGGCGCTTCCTCGCTCCTCCCCCTGCTCCGCCCCTCCAGCTCCGCCTCCCGCAGCTCCGCCTCCCGCGGCTACTCCTGGCTCCGCTCCACCCTCCGCCCGGCAGCCGCGTTTTCCCGCTCCAGCTGCCGCCTCCGCTGCCACTGCCGACTCCGTCTCCGCCGCGCACCCCTTAGAGCTCCAGGATGCCCAACATTGTGCTCTTCAGCGGCAGCTCGCACCACGACCTGTCCCAGCGCGTGGCCGACCGGCTGGGCCTGGAGCTGGGCAAGGTGATCACCAAGAAGTTCAGCAACCAGGAGACCAGGTGGGGGCCGCGCAGTGCGGGGGAGGGCGCGGGGCGCGCGACTGCAGTGTAGGGCTGGGCGGGTGCTCCACCTTCCGGGGCGGGCCGGCCACGACG
>NW_011888862.1:2332288-2335653 GCF_000151845.1 Pteropus vampyrus
TGGGAGAATGGGGTGAAGGGTTAAAGAAGTACAAATTAGTAGCCGATGGGTGGTCACAGGGATGGGGAGCATTGCATAGGGAATGCAGTTAACATTAATATGTTGGCTAGGTGGAGGGTCAGGGGAGGGAGGGAGGAATTGGGGGGGATTGTTTTACAAACTATATAGATGTCTAACCAATATACTGCATACTTGAAGCTAATTAAAATAAATTAATTTAAAAAAAAGAAAAAGAGAAGAATGAAGAAGACAAGAAAGCCCAGGATCGTGCTTGGAGGCAGGCATTCCAACAACATTCCAAGAAATGTTGTGTGCATGGGATAATCTTTATCAAAATTATAGGATTATTTAGAAGCAGGAAATATCATCATAAGAAAGGAGAAATACTCTTTTTATACATCGCATTGAGCTAAAATGGAAAGCCTTCTTCAACTGCTCTTGGTACATGGTGAAGTAAGCGACATGAGACACAGTAGTAAAATCTGCCTGGGTCTACTACGCAGCTGTGTGATCTTGGGCAAGTTACCTAACCTCTCTGTTTCTCTACCTGTGAAATGGGGATGCAAGTGATAAGAATGATCTCACAGAATTGTTGTGAAGGCCTGCCATGTAGTTAGTGCTATCCACATGTACAATATTATTATTCCTTCTCTTCTCTCAACTGCGACCTTATTCTAGAAGGGTCTGCAGAAACTTGCTCTTACTGGTTCTTGCTTTAGACCCTGCACTTCTCTATCGATTTGGCTCACACTAAAATGAAACTCAGTTCCACTTAACCGTTGCTGCTCTCGCCAGAACATCACCATGCCTCCTCATAGCCACGCAGAGCCTCTGTCCCCTTTAAGAACCTTCGAGCTCCACTGTTATAAAACTTCCTCACGTTCCCATCTACACCCCGGCTGGGAATTCCTGTGCCACTTGTCTTGCTTTGACGCCTCGGCTTGAATTATGCAGGCCACGTCCGGCTCTCTTAAGCTTGCTGAGGGCCCCAGAGTCTTTATCTTTGATCGAATTTCCACAAGTGACTGATGTGGCCCACATGAAAGGCACATTTCCCTGGGCAGCATCAGATTATATGTAATTACCAAAGAAATTGGTCAATTCCGCCTTTACCTTGCCTCTCAAGAAAATTTACTGTTTCATGACCAGATTTCATGGAAAGGAGTTAGTTCCAAATCCATCTTCATTGGATTCGAGCGAATTTACATTTGTTCCTGTTTTGTTCTGGTTTTCATTTTATCGAGTGTCATTATGGACTCGCTGATATTTACATATTTGGTATATTTTAGGCAATTATCATTCCATGAGGTTTTGATGTCCACACTGTCCTTTGGACAAGTAGTAACCATTGCTTCAAGCTGGTGACTTTATCCTCTGGACATACTCTTCCTTGTCTTTGCTGTGGCTGAGGCAAAATGTCCTGGCTCACGTCCATCGCTGCCCCAGACCTGGGACCTGCCAGATGGCCAAGGATCCTTGGATCCTGTCAGTCGGAGGTATCATTTCCACGCCAAACTCCTTACTCTGAACACTGGTGATTGAAAGGAAGAAAATGAAGCTTTTGTCTCGATTTCCAGTACAAACTGTATTGGAGGGTAACCAAGTAGCCCCAGAAGATGAAGAAGTGTTCCCCTTTACTGGAGGATTCAGCTAATATTTGTAGATGGGAAGGAATGATAAAACTAGAAAATGAGCATTTGCAAGGGGAGAAAACAAACTGATTTGATAATGGAGGAATCAGACCATGACCACCTTCAGCCAGTGATTGATCTGTGTCATTAATAGCAGGAGACCTTGACATCTTACTATCTCAGATGTGATCAGAGTCATAAAGAAAATTGTCCTGTTTAAAAATAGCTCTTGTTGAGGTATAATTCATTACCATTCAATTCGCCCTTTTAAAACGTAAAAAAATTCAATGGCTTTTAGTATACTCAGAGTTGTGCCTCTATCTCCACGATCAATTTCAGAATATTTTCATTGCCCTCCAAAGAAACTCTACATTCCTTAGCCATCACCATCCTCCCATCCCCCAGCCCTAGGCAACCCCTAATTTATTTTCTGTCTATAGATTTGCCTATTCCGAATATGGAATCATGCAATACGTAGTCCTTTGTGACTGGCTTCTTTCACTTGGCATACTGTTTTCAAGGTTCATGCATGTCATAGCATGCATCAGAACTTCATTTCTCTTTATGGCTGAATAATATTCCATTGTACGGCTGGACCACATTTTATTTATCCATTCATCAGTTGATGGACACCTGGGTTGTTTTCATCTTTTGGCTATTGTGAATAGTACTGCTACGAACATTCATGTCAACTATTTGAGTACCGATTTTCAGTTCTTTTGGCTCTATCCATAGGAGTGGACTTGCTGGGTTATATGCTAATTCTATGTTTAATTGTTTGAGGAACGGCCAGACTGTTTTCCAAAGCAGCTGCACCATTTTAAATTCCCACCAGCAATGTATGAAGATTCCAATTTCTCTACATTCTCACCAAAATTTGTCATTATCTGTCTTTTTAATTATAGTCATCCTAGTGGGTGTGAAGCGGTATCCCATTGTGGTTTTCATTTGCCTTTCCCTGTGGCTAACGATGCTGAGCATTTCTTCATATGTTTATTAGCCTTTTGTGTATCTTTTTTTTTGGAGAAATATCTATTTGGATCTTCTGCCTTTATTTTCCATTTTTTAAGTGGACTTTTTTTTAAGAGCAGTTTCGCATTCTCAGCAAAATTGAGTGGAAAGTACAGAGCATTTTCACATACCCCCTGCCTCCACAAACTCATAGCGTTCCCCACTATCAGCATCCTACATGAGAGGGGTACATTCGTTATTGCTGATGAAGCAACATTGACACATTATCTGCCAGGTCCATAGCTTACATTAGGGTTTACTCTTGATGCTGTACGTTCTACGGGTTTGGAGAAATGTATAATGGCATGTATCCACCATTACAGTATCATACAGAACACCATCATTGCCCTAAAAATCCTCTGTGCTCCACCTGTTCATCCCCACCTCTCCACAACCCCTGACAACCATTCATCTTTTTACCGTCTCTGTAGTTTTGCCTTTTCCAGAATATCATATGGTTGGAATCATACACTAAGCAGCCTTTTCAGATCAGCTTCTTTCACTTAGTCATATGCATTTGAGGTTCCTGTGTGTCTTTTCATGGCTCCATAGTTCATTTCTTTTTAGCACTGAATAATATTTCACTGTCTGGATGTACCAGTTTATTTATCCACTCATCTATTGAAGGGCATCTTGGTTGCTTCCAAGTCTTGGTAATTATGAGTAAAGCTACTGTCAACATCCATGTGTAGCTTTTTTTGCCCTTTTTAAAATTGTCTTTTT
>NW_011888862.1:2338733-2343727 GCF_000151845.1 Pteropus vampyrus
AAACAAACCCCTGGGTTAACCAGAAGGTGTGGCTGTGCAAAGGGTTTAAAGAGCGTGGGAACTGCGCGGCGCACGTGCTGGATTCAGCTGCACTTTCTCTAATTCTTTTGCCTCAAAGATGACGAACTTCCAGCTCCTTCGTAGTTCTGGGACTCTACCGTGTCCAGCAGCCAGGCCATGGCTGGAGTGTAAGTGCCACCGTGTCTCAGTGAGCCAGGGGCTCCTTTTTCCACCTGCCCGAATCCTCACAGCTCTTTGACTAATTTCAAGTTGATGTCATTTCTCCCCTTCCTTAAATGTCTAGCACCGTACAGGGTTACTGGTCATTTTTATATTTTTCCCCAAGATCTACTTAAGCATTTCAACAAGTGAGGCATTATTTTGGTGCCAGCTGCACAAAATAAAAGAAACTCCATCCATGCTCCCCACCATTTCAGATTTGACTTGAAATGGATCATAGACCTAAATGTAAAACCTCGAACTACAACTTTCTAGGTGAAAACACGGGAGAAAATCTTGATGACCTTGGGTCAGGCAAAAATTTACTAGATACTGAGGTGTTACACCTGTAGGGAAGGTCGTGGTGGTTGTCCGCTTTTTAGGAGGTGGGAGTACCTTCTTCCAGGTGGGAAATTACAACTACATGGCCTTGGTGGTAATGTAAGTGAAGAAACATTTGTGACTGAGTACCAGGTGGCATTAATGCCGGGACTCCTTCGGGTAAAGAATTCTTTGCAGAGTTGAATACAGACGTCCACGGGGATGTCACGGGCTCTGGAGAAAGATAGTACAGCTGAGGTTTGAATGTTGCTATATTTTGCCAGTCCCGTTGAAGTTTCAGTAGCTTTAAGAACAGAAGAATGTGATTGATAATGGGTTTTGTTCAGGAGCTGGTGTCATATAAATAAAGGAGACATTTCCAGAGGAAGTGGACTTTGAAAGCAAATGTGGTGTCCTTTCCATGTTATCTGGGTGCAGCCCGATCCTTTGCTGTGGGGGCGACCTGGTTAGTGTAGATCAGAAGCCCCCCAAAAAATCAGTGTTGGATTTCCGCTGAAAGTACCGTACTTTGGGGGTGAAACTCAGACTTTGAAGTATTAAAGCACACTCAATTTTATCTGATTTGAGTGTTTTATAACTACCACTCGATAATTAGAAATCTTGAGGTCTCAAAAGTCACTCTACATGAAGTCTCGGAGTTGTTTGTACAGTTACTTTTTTTGTCTTTACTATCTAGACTCTAAAAGATTAACTTCTCGACTTTTCTCTTTCCCACGAACCATGTAGATCCAGAGGGTGATTTTTGCCAACAGTCCGCTCTGTACCAGGTACTGTGCTAGTGGTCCACTTTTTACCGTGTGTGGCTGGGGACCAGAACCAGAACAGCAAAAGGGAGAGAGAAGTGATTCAAATCGTGTAAGAGGCCCCTTCCTGAATCTCTTACCGAGCCAGGACCAGAAATCTGATTTGCTGTCTCTTGGTCATCACTCCTTCCATTCCCTTTTCTTCAAACACTTCTTAATCGGACACAGCCTCCTGATTTTACCTTCTCGACTCTAAATCATTTCAGATATGAGGGACGTGTCTGCCCCGGCTTTACTGTAGTCCACTGAGATGCCACGATGACGTCCTGTGACGCCACTGATGATGGTATCTGAATGTCTCGTAATATTTTACCCTGGTTTGTTAACCTGCCCCCAGAGTCATTACTCTGCTATAAGACGCAAAGTTCTGGTTATCTCTTGTTGTGTAACAGATCACCCCCAGATACTTCATGGCTTAAAACAGTTATTGTTTTGACTCTCATCTGCAATTTGGGCAGGATTCAGCAGGAAAGGCTTGTTTCTGCCCCATGTGGTGGCACCTGGGGCAATCAACTGGGGCTGGAGGATCCACTCTTAAGATGGCTTACTCACGGGGCTGGCAAGTTGCTATCAGCTTTGGCCTGGGAGCTCAGTTAGCTCAGTACCTCTCCATGGGGCTGCTTGAGCTTCCTCCTCACAGCATGGGAGCTGGGTGCCAAGCTCCAACAGTCCAAAGGACAGGAATTGGGAGCTACCAGTTTATTAAGGCTTGGGCCCCGAAGTTGGCACATCATCACTTCTGTCACATTCTATTGTCAAGCACGGAGTCCTCCCAGGTCCAAAAGAGAATCTTCTTGATGGGAAAAGTGTTAGAGTCTGTGGCCATCTTTAAGTTACCACGTCCATTCATCATTGACTCAGATAAACACATCAGCCTTATTTCGAGATCAGTAAAGATCCTTTATCTGAACAGCAAATGGATGCTGTCTCTGGCCCCAGTTTTCAAAAGTCCTAGAATAAAGATCACTCATGATCATCTTTATGAGTAAAAGCAGGAATAGCTTTGGGGGGAAAGTTGCCATGGTAATGGTATTTTCTGTCTTGCCCTGGGCTGCTAGTCATATGGGGATTGAGGTTCCTAAGGAAAAAGAGGCTGCAAAGAGGCTGAAATTTTGGTATAAAAAGCCATCACACTAGAAGATGCCAGAGAGTGAATGTTTTAGGTTTTGCAGGCCCCCATCTCTGAAGTCCATCATGGGTCAATGCGTTTCTTTGTGGAGGCTCTGGGGGGAAAAATCTTGTCCTTTCCCACCTTTTAGCGGGCACCCCCATCCCTTGGCTCTCAGCCCGTCCTTCCATCTTCAAAGCCAGCAACGTAGCATCTCTCTGACCTCTTCTGTCTCCTTCCATTTTTAAGGAGCCTTGTGCTTATATTGGTCAACTAGAACAATCCAGGATAACCGCCTTTAAGGTCAGCTGATAAATAACTTCATTCCATCTGCCGCCTTGCTTCCTCTTTGCCACGTAAACTAACATTCAAAGGTTCGAGAGATTAGGGCATAGACGTCTTCGGGAGGCTGTTCTGCCTACCACATCATTCTCAGCTCACGGGCTTAGATTGTCAACCCTCGAGCTATTTAGTGCTGTGATTTCCAAATTGACTTCATCCCGCAGTTGATGTAATGTTCACAAAGAAATTACATTTTAGCTCCTTCGTACTCGAGATAGGAAGGAATACATAGAATTCTGTGTGTCCCTCTCACCCCGAGTTTGACATTGTACCGTTTTCATCCACAGCCGAGCACATGCAAGAATATGACCCACTATTACCAGAACTCGTTTTCGGATCGTATCAACTTGAGACACTTTATTTTGTCTTCTAATTATTCTACTTGAAGTTGGATAGAAGTTTCTGTTGACTCAGATAAGCTACTATATGGTATCCCAAATGTCACTTGTTTAAATTTTCTTTAGAAATAATATGTTCTTTTAATAAAACAACGCCATTGGGTATAATTGGCTTCTGATAGCAGAAGAAAGGATAGAGGTAATTATGTGCCTCATTTGTAATTTTAAAAAGAAGATTCAATGGCTTGCTTCTTTGGATGTGCCTTTCATTTGCAGTCAGTTCTGTAAGGTCATAGACGCATTCCTAAAAGTCACCACGCTATGCAAAATCATGCGGCAGGGCTTATGGGAAAAATGCAGTTAGGGGCACGGCACTCAAAATCTTCCTCGGTGACATATTTGAAAAAAGATGGAAATGTGAGAAAAATGGTAAAACACTTGTACACGTATTACATGTTTAGAAAAAGACGTAAATACTACGATAAATACGGTGCTTCCCACCGAGAAAGACCTGCAGCTTTCTTGTCAACGCGGGTCTCAGAAGGGTTGCAGCTGTTACATTCTTGTGAGGAGGTAGAAGGAGGGCCATCTGAAACGGTGCTGAAAGTTGTGACACAAGACGTGGATGGGTGTGGTTGTCCTTGTGACGGTGTATGCGTTTGCAGTATTTTTTCGGGGCTCCCTTTAGCTGGGCGCAGTGCAAGTCCTCTGTATTCTCAGGAGGAGAGTTCATGGGAAAGCAGGTGCAAAATTCCTGTTAGGCTCAAATCATTTCTAACGATCGTTGGAGCAAATTTCCCTTTTCAAAACAAGCATCATAGCAGAGCTGATGGTGGGTGTCCTTGGTTCTTGGGCGGTGCTCTGTGGAGGACCTGCCTGAGCACAGGGCACTGTTTTGCTTTCCTTGCCCTGGAAGACACCTGCCAGCGATGGGCAGGCTCACTCACAGGTTCAACACTCAAAATTCTATACCCCAAATATAGAAATTTTTCAATGTGCAGTTAGCAGAGACTTCTGAAGCTCTTGTTTACTCTTTTTTTTTAAGCTACTGGAGGATGACAGTCAGCAAAACATGAAAGTACACCAAGAAAGGGTACAGAAAGTGGGAAATGGAGTGTGGGAGAGGGGTGGTGGAAACCCCCGGGGCCAGCTGGGCAGGGCAGAAAGGGCCTCGGTCAGACCCGTGCAGGAGGATGGAGTGGAGTCTGCACTTCAGGTCCCTGACCTCGTGGGATTGAGATCGTTAGCTCAGCGTTTAGGCTGGAATTTGTATTCAGTACTGAAAAACTGAACACATCAAAAGGTAGGATAACTTTCTCCAGGAAAACACCTCCCATCCCCCCACCCCCCAAAAAGTTCTGCTTAAAGGGAAATACTATAAACTTTGCTTTAAGTTCACTGTGGGCTCAGCCCTGAACAGCATTTACATAGTTAAAATGCAGCTCATTTGGTTGAGTCATGATCTGTATTGGGACGATGGCCGATGGCCGGATGAGGTGGGGAGGCCGCAGGCGGTGTAGGTGAATGGGACGGGAAGGAAATAGTTAAATCCTCATCTTCATAGTTAGGAGTCAACACATGATGCCTGGAAATGAGAAATCAAGATGAAGCAAATACAAACACATTAGCTAGAGACTCGAAGATCTATATCAAAAAACTATCAAGAATCGAAATTGGTTGCCTCTGGGCTGTCTGTCATAAGCCTTACAGAATGCTTTGAATTTTTCGATTACTGTGTACATGTAACTTGAATCAAAATGAAAAACCAAACATATTTAGCAGAAAAGAGTTAACATAGCAAGACCGAGACAAATTTCTAAAGAACGTACAAGATCGCGTCAC
>NW_011888862.1:2343777-2346093 GCF_000151845.1 Pteropus vampyrus
TGTGAAAAAGTCCTGGTTGCAAGGTGGCCCTCGGCTGGCCTCTGGGAACTTAGCTTTTGCAAGGGTCCCTCCGTTCTCTGATAGAAATGGCTCACGGCTAAACTGTACGAACAGTGCAGTTAATGCTGAATACCCGGGCCTCTGGAATTTGGGTACATGCCAGGCAGAGGGTGCCTACGCCACCAACCCCCCAATAAACCCCCCTGGGCATTGAGTCTCTAATGAGCTTCCTTGGTAGACAGCAAGCACTTCACGTGTGCTGTCACAGCTCGTCGCAGGGGGGAATTAAGCTCGACCTATGACTCGACTGGGGTCGACTTGCGGACGCTTGTGTCTGTTTCCCTGGATTTCACCCTGTGTGGCTTTTCTCTTTGCTCTGTATTCTTTCACCATAATAAGTCATAGTCATGAGCACAACCGTGTGCCGAGTCCTGGCAGATCATCCACCCTGGGGGTGCTCTTGGGGACCCCCATGACACAAATATGCTTTCCCATGAGTGGATGACGTTTCTCTTTTTCTAGCGTTGAGATCGGCGAAAGCGTGAGAGGGGAAGATGTCTATATCATCCAGAGCGGCTGTGGCGAGATCAATGACAACCTGATGGAGCTTCTCATTATGATCAACGCCTGCAAGATCGCGTCGTCGTCCAGGGTGACCGCAGTGATCCCGTGTTTTCCATACGCCCGACAAGACAAAAAGGACAAGGTACGAGAGCTGTGTCCTCTTGAAGGAACCTGCTCTGGGTTAACGTCTACATTTCTTTTTCCCTCACATTTTACCTCAATATCTGGAAAATGTTTGCCTTCTATTCTAATGATGGAGGAACTATGTTTTCTCACCTTGGCTTTTTCAAAGGTTTGTCTTTGAAGCAGCCATCGCGTTCATACTTACGGATACAGAAACATTCAGCATACTTTTGCAGGTATTGAAATACCACAGTAGCCCTTGTGAAATTGTCGTGTGTCTGTGGTGGTGGACAGGACTAAATAGCCAGCCGCTCAGCACCCAGAACTGGGGGAGTTGGAATCGGATCTCGGATCGCTGGGCTGTCTCAATGCCAGTATCCGGGCTGTGAGATAGTGCCAGTTTGGCAAAACGTTACCATGAGCGGAAACTTGGTAAAGGACACAAGGGATCTCGGCATCTGCAGTTGTCTCAAAATGAAAAGTTCAATTTTCCAAACAGACCATTATCTCTTTTTAACCTTTCAGGGAGAATGAAGCTAATATTGTGGAATTATTCTTTTTAGCAACACTAGCGCTAGAGAAGCTCTGTGAGTTTTTAGAAGAAATTGAGGAAGATGTGGTCTTTGCCTTCAGGAAAAACCAGGGAAGTTGGAGTTTGAGGGGAGCTTTAACGGGGATTGTGTTCGTTTGGTAGGGCCGCCCTAACGTGGGGCTGGTCTGACGGGAGCTTTACCCCTTTTCCCATTGACAGACGTGTAGACAGGTTTGTTTGCCATTTGGGGCCATTCGTGTCCTCTGTGCTGTGTGTCTCTTGGGAACAACGTGGTAGCTGCTTTTCATTTTTAACTCGGTCAGAAGATTCCACGACTTTCTGAATTTAGCTGCAGCTGAAAGAAATAAGATTTTCAGCAGCAGCAGCACAGAAGCAAGGATGTGGTAACAGTTGAGGCTGCACACACAGCAGCCGAGGGAATCCTGAGTTCACGAATTGAGTGGCTTATTAGAGAAACCGGTAGGAAAGACGGAATAGTGGAAGGCTGTGTCAGTTGCCTATGGCTGCCATACTAAATGGCCACAGACTGGGTGGCTTAAAACAAGAGAGAGATTCTCTGCCACTTCCAAGGCCAGAAGTGGGAACTCAAGGTGCGGTAGGCCACGCTGGTCCAGAGACTCTAGAGGAGGGTCCTTCCTGGCCTGTCCCAGCTTCTGGTAGCTGCTGTGTCCCTTGGCTTGAGGCCACATCCCTCCAACCTCTGCTTTTATCTTCACTTGGCTTTCTCCTCTCTGTCAAATCTCCCTCTGTGAGGGAGCAGGTGGCAGCGGCTCCCTATCAGAATCCTTAGTCACATCTGCAAAGACTCTCTTTCCAAATAAGGTAACAGTTACCCAGATTCTAAGGATTTAGACCTGATGCCTTTGGGGGCCGCCATTCAGCCCACTCTGGGGGACCTTAAGTGGATATTTGAAGGACGGTTCAAGCTTTGAGATAGTGTCATTATTATATATCATTTATCATCCAAGCCAGGACGCTTGAGAGTTTGGAAGGGGCTCTATGAATAATTATAGTAGGAAACAAGTGTCCACCCCGGCTGTCTCGGGAGAATCTGACACATGGTCCCCTTTTATAGA
>NW_011888862.1:2346943-2355045 GCF_000151845.1 Pteropus vampyrus
GATTTACTCATTTTGTCCTTTTTAAAAGTAACAAACTCTTTGCATCTTTAGGGTCCTCATTCGTCAATTAAGAATAATATTTGCTGCTATTTAGAAACTGCTTAGCAGACTTTTTCCAAAACAAGCCAGGTGTCAAATTTTTTAGGCTTTGCAGACCACTGGGTAGAGACAGATGGCTCAACTCCGCCATTTTGGCATGAAAGCAGCCATATATCATACGTAAATGAAAGAGTGTCGCTGTGTTCCAGTAAAACTTAATTTATGAGCATTGAAATATGAATGTCCTATACTTTTCAAATGTCACAATATATTGTTTTTCTTTTGTTTTTCAACCACTTAAAAATGTAAAAACTATTCTTAGCTCACAGGTTGTATGAAAACAGACTACAGGCTGGGCTTGGCCCAGGGGCCCCAGTTTGCTGACGCCTGCTGTAGTGGACACTCAATAATTGCTAGTTTCCTTTCCCAGTAAAAACAATATGACGTGGGCATGGCTGGAAATAATTACTTCGGAGGCAATAAAGGACTTCTAGCTTTTCTCAAAACTATTTTCATGGTTGTGTTCTCTTTTCAATGATAAAATTGTTTCTTTTTATTAACTGAAAAATTGAGGACAGTTGCCCCGACACAAATTTCTGCAATCTTGAACTTTTTCAAAGTTATCAAATCGAAGCTTTTAGCAGGGTGGCATCTGATACATTGAATAAGATCTGAAGTAGCTGGAGAGTCTTTGTCATGATTGAGCTGGCTCACAAAACTCAGGACCTTATCCATTTTTCATTAGGGGAGTCAAACATTTCGTTTTCGACTACTGTATCTTGAACTCTCCCTTTGTTGAAATGGCATACTAATTTTCCTCTTTATTGGCTGTAAAGTCAGTTAACGCGTAAATCATTTCTTCCTGCAAGATTCAGTTGAGCATTGAGCTAAATTATGAACCACAGCGCGAAAACCAAATTTGTAAACAAGGTTTGAAGAAAGTATGAATTTAGAAGTTAAACTCCTGTGGTTTGCATCTCAGAAGTACGAAATGCTCGATGCCACAGAGAGATGAATGGAGGAAACTTTGCTGGTTTTAAAATTAGAAGAAGAGCCCCAAATTGACTAGCGTTATGAGTCAGATTCTATTACAAAGATGTCCCAGTGGTCAGTTTGTTCTTTTAATTATCCCGGAATTTTGTTAAACTAAATAATTCTCACAGTCAGTGAGGCTAATGATGAAGCCTTGGAAATTTGGTGATATGGAGATTCTATTATGAAATACTTATCAAAGAACTATTGTATGCAAGGTACAGGGCTGTATGGTGTAGATGACGCGAAAAATCTCCAAAACCCATTCTTTGTGTTTGAGGGCCGCATCGTTCAGTTGTGA
Organism: Pteropus vampyrus; assembly: GCF_000151845.1. Lineage (NCBI taxonomy): Eukaryota > Metazoa > Chordata > Mammalia > Chiroptera > Pteropodidae > Pteropus > Pteropus vampyrus. Next base: position 2,348,316 of record NW_011888862.1, read on the forward strand.
ACCTCCGTACATCTAATATTTTCTCACGTCAGTCTTTCAGCAGGTGGTCCCAAATGGTGGCGGCCAAATGCTCAGCCAGTGCTGTGTCCCTTTAGAAGGGACAGATCATTTTTTTCTGAAGTTCTCAGTGCCATAAAGTCGGGAGATTTGCACCAGATCTGGAGGTTCGAACGCATTGGCTCAGCAGAGACAGTGTGGGATGGAGGCGAGGCAGGTGTGTGGGTGTAGACAGCACCCGAAGCACCCTCCAGAAGAGGGAGAGCAGGGTGGGGACAGACTGCAGGGAGGACCAGCTCTCAGTAGTTTGGAGCCAGTCTGGCGGCCGGGTGGGGGGGTGGCTTTTTATCCTAAAGGCAGCGTGGACCAGAACAAGGGAGTAAACAAAACATGGGCGATGACGTGTAGTTAGTTGAGAAGGCTGAAAAATTCAAAAAAATGAGAAGAATATTTCTCTATAATTTCAGTATAGTAACATCTGCTCTTACCATTTTGAGGTGTTTCCTCTCATTCTTTGTTGAAAAAATGTGTATACTTGTACATTTAAATATTTATATTATTTTAAAGTAATATGTTTCTTTTTTTAAAATGGTGGATTAGAGAAAATACAATCTGTTAACACGGTGATGTAATTCCTTTCTGTGTGTGTTTACACGAATACTGGGTATGTGTATTTAATAGGAATCATTGATTTTTTTATATTCTTTTAAATGAAATCTCTTTTCAGCTTTATTGAGATACAAATGATATAAAACGTGTAAATTTGCATGAAATCTTTTAAGCTTAATATTTTTTGTGGCTGGTATATAGGATGACTGTTTTGGACAGAGTTATCATCCATCATTTATGATGTGTAAGCTCTATGGAGAAGTTTTGTCACTTTAAGGGGGATACACAGTAAATCACGATGCATCTGTTTCTCTTAATATCAAGTTATGCATCACCTTAAGGTGTACTTTTTTCGATCCGGTTTTTGTTTAGTTTGTAACAGCGTTAGCTTCCAGCTTCGGTACATTCTTCTTTAAGAGCAGGCCTTGCCCTTCAGGGCCGAGCAGGATGTGTCCTTCCCGCTCCCCCCGCCCCCCCCACCCAGCGTTCCTTTACACTCTCCCCTGGACCACTGCCTATAGCCGCCCTGGACTTCGCTCACTTCCTGGATGTGATCTCTCAGCCTGGGTGAGGTCACACGTGCTGTTCCTTTCTGGAACACCGGTCTCCCCACCTCTGCTAGCCTCACCTTAAAAGCAGTTTTCTCAGGGGGGGCCTCTGACAACCAGCCCTTTTGAACTTGATGTCTTTCATGCTATTTCTCATTCTAGCTCGTGCCCGCCCTCTTCCCCTTCCCCCCCCAACCCCGTACCTATTCTTCTACACATTTGTCATGATTTGAACTATAGAAATTATGATACTACATGTATATAGTTTAATTACTTGCTTCTTTGAGATTTGTTCTCTATACCCAGTGTCAGGCACATTGTCTTGCAATAGTAAATGTGAATAGTAAATATTTGGTGAGTAAAATGGAGTGAATATTTTTGTTATAGCACGTCATTTTCATTATTAATTAATCTTTAAATTGAGATTATTAGCATTAAATAATAAAAATTATTCATGTTAATTTTCTTTATTAACATGTTACAGATCAGCTGTGATTTCTCTGCTATTCATCTTGGAAGAATCTAAAGGTATCCATCTCCTCCTGATAAAAAATCCATGTCTTTATTTTTTAGAGCCGTGCTCCGATCTCTGCGAAACTTGTGGCCAATATGCTCTCAGTCGCAGGGGCAGATCACATTATCACCATGGACCTGCATGCCTCTCAGATCCAGGTGCTGGCATTTTCTTTCTTGCCCTTGTTGTGATTGGGGGCTTAATACACGTGGTTGAATCCTAACCGGTTAAGTTAAATAATTTCCAAAGGAGGTAACGTTATTCGTGTTTGAGTTTGTATGTGGCAACTCTCTTGGCTTTTCCATTTTTACTGAACTTGGAAATATAATTGAACATGCTTTCTCCTGGCTGCACCACCACCCGGCCTCCAGTCAGTTTTGAAGGATTGAGAATGGCTTCGTGGTTGTAAACTCTCTTAATTCCATCTCAACTTCTGGAAACTAATTAAAATGGCAGAGTTGTATGCTTTTTAACTTCTTCATAACTTAGTTCTTCATCTATAAAGCAGGCCAAATTATCCTGCGCCCACTTGGTGATATAATGAACGTGAACTATTTGGCTTGTTAATCAGGTGCTTAAGAAACAACAAACCTCTTTTCCCCACTGCCTTGCAAAGCCATTCTCTATTCATTAGGATATAGACAATCCTAAGGTAGTAGGACGTGTCCCCACAGATAGCAGATGGGGCTGGAATATGCTTCCTGAACGTATTTCTTTTGATTGAATTCTATTAAAATTAAGAAAAGGGAGTCTGTCGAGAAGGCTGCTTTGGAATAAAAAATTCAAATTTTATTTAATGAAAGATGATCTTTTAAAAAACCCTGCAGTGTGACACTGACTCCACCCCCCCCCCCCGCCCCCTTAGGGATTCTTTGACATTCCCGTGGATAATTTGTACGCGGAGCCCGCAGTCTTGCAGTGGATCCGGGAGAACATTGCTGAGTGGAGAAACTGTATCATCGTTTCCCCCGATGCAGGGGGAGCCAAAAGGTACGGCACAGGCCACACCAGGCACGTTTCTGCATTTGCTGATTGCTTTTTTCTTGTCCTGCATAGTAGATAAGGAAGCATGTTTTAAATTACTTAATACTCTGTTTTGCAAATGAACAAGTAGGTACAGGCTTCACCTCCAGAGCAGGGAGCTGTCATCTTTGTCGACATTTCATCAGTCGTGAAAGGAAGAAAAAAAAACAAACGTGTATTTGTTTTCAGCAAAGAATATGTTTTATTTGAGTTTTTTAAGTTCTTTTTTTTTCTGATTATAAAAGCAATCACCTAATTGGAAAATAAGGCTTTTAATTAACAACACGATTCACCACGCTGGTCCTTCCTACTACAAACACTTGAGAATGGGAGCCCAAATAGAACACAATCTTATAAAAATAAATGTGTGTCCATGGAGCACCAAGAAAAAAAAAGGAGCTCTCTGGAGTCAAGAAATAAAGAAGGGCTGGAAGCCATGCTCAGGTGGCCTGGGGCGATCAGGTGCGAGATCCAGGGACCTCCAGAGAGAGAGGGCATGAAAGGGCGACCTCTCCCCTGCAGCCCAGGAGGGAGGACAGGTTTCACCCAGGCTTTTGGATGGGGGGGAAAAATAGGCATCCGTAAGAAATGGAACCGAAGGCCTATGCCACGTGTTGATGGCCGGGGCATATGCACTCTCCCCACGTAGGGGTGATGCGGGGACCCCTACGGGGAGAAAATCCACATGAAAATTGGTCCCCGGCTGCAGAGCCACGGCAGAGAAAGAATTCACAAGCCCAGGTTGCTCGGTAAGCTCCCTCCGCTGAACGTGACCTCATGCCTGCCGATCTGGGTTAGAAAGCCGAGAGGGTGCAGCCTACCCGGAGTCACCATCTGCAGGTCACTGGGCAGCAGCCAGCCAGCACGTGGGAGTGACAGAACAGTTACTAGCAGAAACTGAGCTGGCACTAACAGCATCAGAGTGCAGGCACGCTGAACGGCATAACGGTACTGAGCAGCGAATCTGGAGGGCTTTGCAGAGACTCAGGAGATTATGAGCAATCGGTACGGTGTCCAGAACCAGGGACGAAGGTGGTAGAATGCTGATGTGATGCAGAGTGCTCTACTGCAGGCTGAGACTTGGTGACTCAGAGCGACTTTGTGCAACTGTACAGCTGCTATCTGGGAAGGGAAAAAGTGGAATGGAGTTTTAATGCCCAGGTCGGCGCTTCCACAGAAAGGGAGAGGTAAAGAGACCTTGTCTGCCCAGTGAGAAAGCAAGGAAGCTCGTAAATGTGCCCTGACAGGCCAGGAGGACCACCAAGCTTCGGGACATCTTTAAAATGCAAATGCCCGGCTCTCATTTGGCTCCCTCATCCACCTTGCAATTTACTTGGCAACTTAAGTCACACAGTGGAATCTTTATTTAATGGCGAATCCACTGGCCTGATCTAAGGTTAGAGGTGAAAAAAGTGGGCCAAGGGGTACACAAACTCGTTATTAATAACAGCTTTATTGAGAGAAAATTCACATACCTACAATTGGTCCGTTTCAAGTGCACAGTTCAGTGGTTTTCAGTATATTCACAGATTTGTGCATCCATCACCTAATTCCAGACCCTTTTTTCATCACCCCAGAAGGAAACCTCTGTGTATTAGCAGTCACTCCAATTCCCTCTCTTTCCAGCCCCTGGCAACCACTCACTATTTGCTGTCTCTATGGAACCGCCTCCGTGGACATTTCACATAAACGGTATCATCCAATATGTGGCTTATGCGTCTGCCGTATCTCTTTGGTTTTAGAACCAGAAAAAGTTTCTTTGGAGCTAATAAGCCAAAAGAATAATAGATTCCGCAGATTTTTGTAGCCTTGCTTTTCACGTGCCAACCTCATTTTTTTTTTTTTAGAATCTGAAAACATATTCTCTTAGAAAACATTCAAACAGGGTAGCATCCCCCACTTCCTTGAGAGGCCTCCTCTTTCTGGCGTCAGACTTAACGTTATTCAAACATACATCTCCCTTTACATTTCACACAAGCGGTAGCATGGCGTATATACTCTTTCACCGTGCTTTTATTAAAACTTAATTTGCTCCATTGTTTTTTACAGCTGGATAATATTCCATTGTATGTGTATGGCATGGTTCCTTTAATCAGTTTCCCGTTCTCACTTCGAGGTACTGTTTGTCTACGCATGCGTTGCTTAACGACAGGCATATGTTCTGAGAAATGTGTCATTAGGTGATTTTGTCATTGTGTAAACATCATAGAGTGCACTTACACAAACCTAGATGGCATAGCCTCCTACACACCCAGGTACAGCCTTTTGCTCCTGGGCTACAAGTCCGTACAGCATGTCACTGTCCTGAATACTGTAAACAATTGTAACACAATGGTAAATATTTGTGTATCCAAGCATATCTAAACAGAAAAGGTATAGTAAAAATACAGTATAAGAGTATAAAAGTGTACCTTGTACACTTACCATGAATGGAGCTTGCAGGACTGGAAGTTGCTCTGGGTGAGTCAGTGAGTGTGAATGCGAAGGTCTTAGACACAGTCGTACACACTACTGTAGACCACGGGACACTTAAATTTATTTACAATTTTTTTCTTTGATAATAAATTAACCTTAGCTTACTATAATTTCTTTTGATAAACGTTATTTTTTTAACTTCTCAACTCTTGTAATAACACTTAGCTTAAACACATACAGGTTCTCTGGAACACCTCCCAAAGGGCCCGCCTGAGGCTCTTCTTGAGGAGGTATCACTTTTCAGAGAGATGTCCATGGCGTTTTGCTTGGGTTTTTTTTTTTTTTCATCATAGATTTGTTTGTAAGCGGATAATATATACCATGAGTATTCCTGTCTGTTAATGAACACCTTTCAGTGTGGGGGTTCATGTTTTCAAATTTTAAGGAGTTTGTTGAAGTCTGCAAAAGCTTCTGCTAAACCCTTCATTGCGAATTTTCTTAGGGTTTCCTGTTAGGGGACCACCGTCGTATATTCGGTCCATCGTTGGCTGAGACGTCGTCACGCAGTACGTGACTGCCCTCTTAAACACAGTCCTGCAGCATTGCACTGGCTTTTACGTTTTGTATACGTGTGCAAATAGGATGCGTCCCTAGAAGCGCAATGGCAGAGTCCGAGGGCAGGAGCCATTTTGGTTTTTATGGACAGTGCCAAAATTTGGTCTTTCCGAGAAGATAGACCGGTTGACATGCCCATCAAGTGTGGAAGCCAGTGACTCTCTACACAGGCTTGTCCGCATAGCGAGTTATCAGACCTGTTTTACCTTACAAATCAGATAAGTGGTCTTTGGTATCTCTTCCTGTTATCCAGTTGCCTGGATAAGGTCACATGCCCTTTCCAGCATGTTTATTATTCATGAGGCTCTCCTTGCCTTTTGCCCGTTCTGTTGGCCGGAGGCCTTTTCCTCCGGATTATTAGGGACTCTGCACAGGCAAGAAGTCACATCTTTGTTTTGTGTCTTTATGGGGAGGGGACAAATATTTCTCCAAGTTTTCATGTCTTCCCTTCGTATAGTTTTCTTCTCTTCACATTACAGCTTTGTTTATGAAGTAAATATTCACCCTCTCAACAATTTTCTTCTCCCACGATTTTGTTTAATTTTAAGGGTCGCCCTTTTATTATGTTCCAATTTTCTTTGACTTGAAAATTGTTTTTGGAATAAAGACTGAAATAAGAATCCAACTCTGACCGCCCCCTGCCAGCTATCTAGTTGTTCCAAAACTATCAGATAACACATCTCTCCCCTACTGACATGAAACGCCATATTTTATGATATACTAGGTTCCCCTGTCTGTCATCTGCTTTAAAAAAATGCAGAGTCAACACGTTTCGGATTTTTCGCCACCTCCTTTTCCTTTTCCCAAAGTTTCTGCTATGCCTGGAGTAAGCCGTTCCCCCCAACTGACACAACAGCCGCTCAGGTGACACGTGCTATGTGCAGTTGATGTTATCTGGCTTTTTTACGTGATACAAAAAGCCGTATTTCACCTAAGAAAAATTATCAGACAAATTGGCACTTGTTGCCTTAGAAAAACCTTAGAGGTTTGACTCGTTCCTGGTAAAACA
>NW_011888862.1:2356125-2358143 GCF_000151845.1 Pteropus vampyrus
CAATTAGACATGATTATCGTGCTTTTATACAGCCAACATTTCTTTAGGCGTGTCCACATATTGACTGATATCTTTGCTTACCTACCTCCACCCCCTGCCACGTCTCAATGTATCTGTTGTTTTCCTTTTCCTTCAGTTATATTCTTTAGAATTTCCTTAAGTGGTTGTATAAGGAAGTGACTTCTTGCGTTACGCAGTTTGGTGGAAGATAACTTTATTTTGCCCTCATGATCGAAAGGCAGCTTTGCTGGCTGTAGAGTCCTAGACCGTTTCATGTGTGTTAGCTGTTTTTTTCACATTTTCGATCACTTTTTGTCTCTCAGATCGCATTCCAGACATTGTCTTCATCTCTATCTTCTCATTTACTCTCGCATGCTCTTTAAACATACTCGGGTGTGTTGAATCGCTACTAAGTTTTTAATTTCAAATATAGTGTTTTTTATTTCTCGAAACTCTATTCTTAAGTCTCGATTCGTTATTCTTTATATAGTCTTTTTTGTTCCCATCCAAGTTTCTGTTTCTTTAAAAACGTAGAAAACAATCATTTTTTATTCTTTCTTGGCTAATGCCAGTGTCTGACATTTTGCCATTACGGCCCAGTTATTTCTGGTGGCTCTCACTTTGGATGCCTTGCTTTCCTGGATGTTTTGTGACTCTTCTGTGGCACCCTCCTCCTCTTAGAATTTTATCATAAGAGAATTGGCATTTGTTGTCGCCAGTTCCCTTGGAGCACTGCCTCAAAGTATAACTTCGAATTAAATTCTCCACTTGAAGGTTTTCATCATACGCAGCCTGGGGATTTGGATGAACCACCTCCAGGAGTATGAGAGAACTAGCTCCTCCATGTAGCATGGAGTTTGAGACACACGCATCCTGCCTGTCCTCGCCTGGGCTGCAGGTATATTTTTCACTCATTCTGAAGGCATAACTTCAGCCTCCCTGTGTTTCACAGGCCGTCTCCCACTCTGCTCGGGTCTCGGCTGGGCCCTCGGCTTTCTCATTTCCATATCTGCTATCAAACATGCTCAGCATCATTCATGGCTCCATAGGACTCCTGAGGGCAAGATCTCAGCTGCGTGCCAGCTTCCCAGGGAAACCTACCATCACATTCTCAGCCTCTCAAGATTCCTTTGAGCCTTCCAGCTCCATGATGCATTTATGAAGACATTTCCCTTTGTAATCTAGCATTGTGATTGTTTCTGTTTCCATCGGGAAGAGTGACTTAGTCTGCCACAGTGCCGAAATGCAAGTCTCAAATGCCATCTGGAAACGGAGATTTTTCTACATGGAATAAAGGTGGCCTTGCCTTAGGTCTCATTTTCATTCATGTCCCTTGCTTGAGGTAACAGATGTCCCTGGTAATTCCAACGTAGAAAAAAAACATTAGGATCTGAAAGAAAGGTGGCGTTGGTCTTTGATCAAGTTGGAAGCTGCTGAAGTACTGGCCAAATAAGTTACACGCGGAGTTACTACATGACCCAGGAATTCTCGCACTTTCCACCCCTAGGGATGTCCCCAAAAGACTCGAAAACGGGGACTCAAACAGATCGTTGTATGGCAGTGTTCACAGCAGCGCTGTTCGTAATAGCCAAAAGGTGGAAACGACGCAGCTGTCCATCAGCACACAAATGGATAGACAGGATCCAGTGTGTACTTACAATGGAATATTATTCATCCATAAAAACGAATAAAATACTGACACACGCTACAACATGGATGAACCTGGTAACCATCATGCTAAGTGAACAAAGCCAGACACAAAAGGCCACATGTCGTATGATTCCATTCGTATGAAAAGTTCAACATAGGTAAATCCATAGAGATGAAGTAGCTTCACGATCAGGTCTCCAGGGGCTGGGGAAGGGGGAGTGGGGAGTGACTTAACGGGGACAGGGTTGCCTTCCGGAGTGATGGAAATGTCTGGGAATTAGAGGTGGTGGTTGCACAATGTGCTGTGTACACTTGATGCCACTGAATCGTGTACTTTAAAATAATTAAGATGATAAATTCTATTTTAT
>NW_011888862.1:2359543-2377387 GCF_000151845.1 Pteropus vampyrus
TTTGCTTAGCAGTGGCGCTTTAGACCAAAGGAAGTCCTAGGCTGATTTATTTTTAATTGGTAGGAAGAAAACCATGGTCCTTTATGGCCTGGTTTTCATTGTCAAGGTTGAGCTTGCGGTCTGTTTCATCAGGAGTCTGAGAAGGTGCAGCCCCTGAACTGAGCACAGGAGGAAAGAGCCACCCTCGGCCTTCAGGCCAGACTTTCCAGGCAGTACAAGACAAAGAATGTAAAATCTCTTGGTGGTTTTTTTTCTTTTTTTTTATATTATATGTCGATGATGTATGTCGATGACGATATTCTGGCTCTTTTGGTTTCAACCAGTGGTTCTCAACCAAGGGCACTTTTGCTACCTGGGGGACATTTGACAATGCCTGGAGGCAATTTTGATTGTCACACTGAGGGGAGGGAGGCATTGCTAGCGAGTGGAGACCAGGGGCTCTGCACGCCGAAGAGTTCCTCCGGGCCCAACGCAGAGGTTGATAATCCCGGATTTTATGACATACGAAGTATGTTGCCAGCTCATAATCTAAAGATCCTCTAGGTTTTCGACTAGTACATGTGAACAAAATTGGTTTCATGTTTTCCTTTATGGAATACACTTTTTGCTTTTTAAATTCATACTAAGGGGAGACTGTTTCAACAATATTCATATACACTTAATTTCTTTTGTCTTCTGTTTTATAGGCTGCTCTCAGCCGGAGCAACCAAAGTGTATGCTATCCTTACCCATGGAATCTTCTCTGGGCCAGCCATTTCCAGAATAAACAATGCCGCCTTCGAGGCTGTTGTCGTCACCAACACAATTCCACAAGAGGAGAAAATGAATCACTGCTCCAAGATCCAGGTACCGTCTACACTGCAGGCCGAACCAAGCAGTGAGGGACCTAGCTCAGATCCCCAAAAATAGCATCGAGTCTTCTGTGTGTGACTACTAAGGCAGATGTCGGCAGAAGTTGCAGCTGCTCGTACTTGAGGTTATAATTCATTTAGATCTCTGAGAAAGGCTGGGGCGGGCAGAAGTCTAAGTTAGAAATAGTAAGGGAATAAAACCACAATAGAAAACCGGTAAGAACCAGGCTGTGCTAAAGCTAAACAGAATTACCATATGACCCAACAGATCTACCTCTAGGTATATACCCCAGAATTTGAAAACAAGTGTTCAAATAAAAACTCGTACACTTGTCTGTAGCAGCCCTATTCACAGTAGTAGCCAAGAGGTTTCTAACTGTCCATCAACAGATGAATGGGCAACCAAAATATTCTCTATCTGTACAATGGAATATCAGTCATTCAGCCTAAAAAGAGGAATTCTGACACGTGCTACAGCATGGATAAACCTCGAAAACATGCTCAGTGAAAGAAGCCAGCCGGCCACAAAAGAACATGATATTTATTGTTTGATCCCACTTATCTGAGGAACCTAGACTAAGCATTCAAATTCATAGAGACAAAGTAAATGGAGGTTGCCACAGGCTCAGGGAGGAGGGATGGGGAGTTAGTGTTTAATGGGGACACGGTTTCTGTTTGGGGTGATGAAAAAGGTTTGGAAACAGATAATAGTGATAGTTACACAACATTGGACATGTCATTAATGCCACCGAATTGTACACTTAAAATGGTTAAAATGGTAATTTTTATGTTGTGTATATTTCACCATAATAAAAAAAAAAATGGAGATAAAAAAAGCAGCAGCAGGCTATGCTGAGGGTCCTCCGAGCTTTGTTCCTTCTTGCCCCTCCTGACTTGGGAGGCCACCAGAGAGCTGGTGATGACCGCTTTACACTGACTGGCCTGAAATAGATCGAAAGGGTCCGAGTCCTCATTTTGCCTCTGACGCAGTGAACCTCGGCAATTCGTTTCATTGCTAGAAGCCCCCATTCCATCCTGAAGGTGGGTCAAAGTGGATCTTCGAATCCATCAGAGAACGAAGCAGTTCATTTGGCATGAAGAGATATGTTTAGAAATGGTCAAAATAGCTCTGCCTTAGATTTTCATGCCTGATTAGCAGTTGTCGAGAGTCAGCAGACTACGGCCCAATCCGGCCCACCATCTGCTTCTGTAAATAAAGCTTTATTGGAACACAGCCATGCCCATTTATTTTTATGTATTATCTATTAGCTGTTCTCACACTACAACAACTCAGTTGAGTCTGGCCTGCAAAACAAAGTTAGAATGTTCATAGCTGTGCTCTTAAATGACAGTCACTGCATTTTCTGAAACCAAAAGAGAGAAAACCTTCGACGTAATGGTCGAATAAAATTAACTTAGAAACGAGCGCCCCGCTTGAAACTAATATCAATAAATAAATAAACAAAACAAGTGCCCCAAGAAAAGGATGTCTCTGGTTAACAGTGGCCTTGAAAAGCCTTTGGGTACTTGCGTTGAAAATCTCGCTTCCAGAATCCTCTAGGGGTTTGGTTTCACAGGGCCTAATTTGAAGGTAGACCCAAAGCATCTGTCCTCTCCAGAGAAGTAGCTATGGGAAGTCTTGACAGTCGTACAGCTTACAGCTGGAGAAATTGTAGGGTTTCTGGCTTTCGTGTTTTTAATGAAATGTGACTGAGATGCCTTCCTTTCCTCTCGCCTCTTCTTTTTGGTGTTTAGGTCATTGACATTTCGATGATCTTGGCTGAGGCGATCCGAAGGACCCACAACGGTGAATCTGTCTCTTACCTGTTCAGCCACGTCCCGCTATAAATGCACACGATAGGAGTGTGGAGCGAGCCTGCTAGCATCTGAGTAGTATGCGTTTATCTGATTTTTAAGCTTTAGGACTTAGCAATTAGAACGCAAAAGCATCAGATCTTTATATGTTCCAAAATCCGTTGTTTTCCCCTTCTAAAGCTCCAGACCGTTATTATTTCCAGTTTGGGAGGAAGGTGGCAGTTATTTGACCTGTGAACTGTCATAAATGAGAAATATTTTTGTCATCTTGACTTGTTCTGATAGGGGACCTTTTCTTTTATTCTGTCAGTGTTTTACGGCCATAGCTTTATAATTCCGTTGTGGAAGTTCATAGTTTATATTTAGGGTTGCCAAAGGTGACTTTAGGATAAAGCTTTCTATGTAGATATATAACAATAATGCCTATGGACGTTTGGGTAAAACCCTGTACAGTATGAGCCCTTAAACTGTAAGAAAACCTTAGAAAAATGTATAATACCGTGGATTTCGAATTTATTTTATTTTTTTAGTAACTGGGTTCCAAATAAACCATTTCGGTTTTTGTGCTTAATCTGGACCAAATTTTATATAGTTTAAGATGGCCACTGACACATTTTTGGGTAAACATTAGACATGCCACAGGCTATGTAGTTCAGTATCTTTTTTTATTACCACTTCTGAAAAGCATCTCATAACTATCACCTACCTGAAACGTCACGTTCTAAAATTTCCAAAATTATGTGCAGCGATAGATCTGATCTAGAAACCATTTTGAGATAGTGTCTGCTCTCACTGACACATTAATGCTCGCCTCTGTCCATCCCAGGTGGACAGTCCTTTGGGTACCTCTTGTCCTTTTAGGTCCCATTTTTTTAGCTCTAGCTTTTACTTTGCCTTTTTTCCAATAATTTCACGTGGTAGATTTCCACCAGAACAAAACTCCTCTAAGTCCCCTCAGGTTTACTAATCTGAGCGTAATTTCGCTTTCGATGTAAACACAAAAGTGAATTTTTGTGAGTGACCCCGAATGCATATTTAAACATCATCTTAATAGTTTTGATTTAATGTTCTTTTGCCTGTTTAAATCAAAAGTACCAAGTCTTCTAGGCAACTGATTATTTTAGCTAAAGTTGTTACTTGAAAAATGTGGGTAAGAAAGGCCTGTGAAAAAGTACAGATAAGTAAACATTAGTTATTCCCTTAAGATCCTATTCAAATAGGGGCCCAAGGAGTGACTCTGGAGGGGGAGATGGCTCTCTCCGCGAGATGGCCCTTGATGACATCCTCCAAAGTGAGGTGTCCCCCGACTGCGGCAGAAGGCAAGCCTTACACATTGGTGGGCAACCTACTGAATTCTCCAGCCCCGAAAGAAGAGAATTTGCCTGCATAAAATAACAAACAACAGTCTCTCCCTTCTGCCAAATCTCAAAACTTGAGAATAAATTCCTTAATCTAAATTCTGCAAGTGGAAAAATAAAATCTTTTTAAGTCATTAACAAGTATAACCATCTTTAAGGTTTCAAACTTCCCTACGGCAAGTTTGAATCGAAGTTAAAAAGTATCATTTTAGTGGTTGCAGAAATGAGCATTTAGTTAGACCTTAAAATGGTTTTTGAGGAAAAATATTGTAACCTGGTAAAGCCAGCTGTGCCATATGGATTGACTATATTTAGAAAGAGTTAACTTGAGATATGTAAAGAGCTTATTTAGATGCCATTTACTTTTAATTTTTGATAAATGAGTGATATCTCTATTTCTTACAATTTTTGTGCATAGGGAAATGAAATGTAGTTAGGAACAAGCAAACAGTTTGGCATACAAGTGTAGACATGCTGACATGACTAAAACCAGTCCATTTAAAAGTAATCATTTCAATTAAGATTTAGAGTAAAATAGCTAGTTTAAAAATAATCCGAAGGTAAAAGAAAAATCTTTATTGTCATTCTCTGAATTAAGAACTGATTGATGATCGTTATTGAGCACCGCTTTTGTGTTTAAAAGTACTTCTAATACATTGATTAGACTTCGCCATGCACAGTGGCAGTATAGACCTTAGCTGGTGGGTGATTTCAGTTCGACAAAGATGAGGAAGATGGCTTCCAGGCAGCCTCTTCCCAGAACTCGAGCTTCCCTTGCTGGTATGGAAACATTTAAGTGAAACTGTTGAATATATATTGGTCCCGTCCAGCTCTGCTGAATGGAGGCAGACTCGGCATGCATCTGGCCAAAAGGGGAGCCAGAGCAATGTGAATACACCAGAGTCACTCGGCCTCCAACTTAATCCACTTACAGATATTCAGATTATAACTGTCCTTTGTCGGGTGGGATGTCAACTAGATTCAGCACTATATTATTTGCAGTGCTTGTATTGGCTTAGAACATAGGATTTTAAGATCTTCCAACACTGTACTAAAACATTTCAATAAAATCATACTGCTTCTTTCAAAGTTTTTATCATCATTGTGGAGTCATGTGTTTTGATGGGGTGTACCTGAAAATGTGTGCTGCCTCACGAGTGTAGCCTAGCGTGTAAAAGTACAGAAAAGACAGAAACTTGTTGAAGTCAGCTCTCCTCCACTTCGAAGGTACCTCCAAAGGGGTGATCAGTAGTCTCCTTGCCCCAGAGCATAACAGCGGTGCCACATAAGGCATCCAAGTTGGGAATTCTAGATGTTTCTATAAAATCAAAGATCGCACTTTGCTGTGTGTTTACACAGCAAAGTCGTAATGTTCGGTATCTATAGATTGGAGTAGACCAGACTTAAATGTAGACTCCAGAGAAGTTTTGATTTCAGAAGCTGCAAGAAGAGTTTCCTGCTCCCATAAAACAACTAACTATTCAGTGATACTTTAAGTCACTCTCGTGGGGACAGTGAATTGTTAATTATATTCTCCCAGTCAAGCCCAGCTGTGGATAACAGAGTGGCAACATTTTTAAGTCCCAGTGAAATCTAAAGAACTAAAACCAAATCCGTCCTGGAAGATCACAGTTTACAGTCTGAGAGAATGTGATAGAATGTACCAGAGGGCAGGGAAAAATGAAGGAGAGGTGGAAGCACCAAAAACACTTCAATCCCACCGAATAATGCTGTCACACCTCTTCAAAAGTGTTCCATATGGCAGGTCCTACAACATCCAGCAGCTGACAGGCTAAGTGGGGATAGGCTAAGTGTCAAAGGGAAAGATGAACTACCGAGGGGTTCAGAGGCTCAGTCAGGCTGGGGAGATCAGAAGGGCGTTTGTGAAGGGACTGCCATTACTGGTGGTACTTCACGGCAGAATTTTTCAGAATCAGATGGCTGTATTCCAGCACAGACTAGCAATCCAGCGTAGGGTGTGATATACATTTGAGTGAGGCGAGCCAATGAAGGTGGAAGTTAGGGCGGGGGCTGGAAGCTGCTACCACATCCTTCCTGTACGTTGCGTGGCGAAGTCAACAGTCCTCACTGCAGTTCTCCACTGCAGTGAGAACTGATTGCTTTGGACATTAACTGCAATTTTCAGAGCAGTCATCTTAAATCTTCCCTTTGAAAGAATAGGTAGGTGTGAAGAAGCACGATTTTCACGCATTTACTAGGTGTTAAAGCCATGTGCCTGTGAGCTAGTCACAAACATGATCCCTTCACCCAGGGGTTCATTGTCCTGGCATGTGACCATCTCCGTCAAGGGTAGCATTTGGTGATGACAAATATCTGCATGTTGAAAATACTTTAAACGGGCTGTAGAAACGTAGAAACTAGTTCCTGATATGCTACTAGCAGGCTGTGTGACCTTGGGGAAATGTCTACACCACTCTGAGTCTGAGCATGCAAAAATGAGAGGGTGGGTGAGTGCTGAGGGCCCCGGCAGTTTTAATACGCTACAATGTCCTCGATTTAGTGGGACTGTTTCCACTCAACTGAAGATTGTGGTTCCAGTGAGGCAAAGACGGTCACTTCCCCATCACGTGAACAGCTTGTTTTGGCTGGCAGGAGACTTTCTCAATTTTAACACTGGAAGTCCTGCATCCCAGGAAACCCCTCAGTCCTAGGCAAACCGGAACGCCTGGTCACCCTAGTTCTCTCTTCTAAGGTAGCTGGTTCTGGATTCTCAGTGCCACCTTGGTTAAGAAATCCCATGATCGCAGCTCTGGTCTTATGCCAGTTGCAACAAAAGCAGGTTAGATGACGAACTCAACAATGCGCCAACAATCTCTGTTCTTTTTAAACCCGTTTTCAAGTAACGAGGAGCTGAAGAGCTGTACTCAAAAATAGAAAAAGGGACACCTTTAGGAATGTGTTCAAGACCCAGCTTGATTGCCAGTCCTTTAATACAGCTGCCTTTACTGCCATAAGGGGTCTTTGAGATTCCAGGGGACCGTCCGGGCAGAAGACAGTGTATCCGAATGTTCGCTGATGAACGTCGCTCTTCCATGCATTGAGGGTTCTTACTTCTTTGAGCGTTTGGCCATCTGTGCCTGGGGATGCATAATTCTCTGAGTTTCCCTAGACAGAGAGTGTTTAGTATCTTGCATCGAAGCCAAGGCTGACCATGACTTACAGAAACATTTTGAAGACTAAAACTGAATTTGTGTCACTCTTAAAAATCATCAGAGTGATTCTTCGGGGCCACATTTTGATGTACAGTTGCTATAGAGTGAACTCAGGAAGTGCCACCGATATGTGCTCATCTGAGGAACCAAGGGAAGGACCCTAAACTTCTATAAGCCTCAGAATATTCTAGGACCAGGGCTACAGGGCAGTCTCCTAAGGTATTGAAAGGGACAGGCCCCTCCCAGCAGCAACGGAGCATTCATTCTCCAGTGACTGCATTCATGGCCTTCAAAGAGCAACACTTCCGGGAAAGACAAAATTCGTGGACAGTGTCCTGTGAATTGAGACATGGAGAAAAAGCAGTTGGCACCATAAGACTGGTTTTTGGTGAGTCTGTAATTCCTTACTCACTTGGCATTGGTGTTGACATAAACGCAGTTTTGACCCTTGTAATGTGGAGTTTTATTACATGCGTGCAAGTTAGGCACTGTAACCCATTCGAGAAATACCACTCGCTTCTCTGTGTTTTCACTCTTGTGAACGTTTTGGCTCAGACAGATGTCCAATGGACAACTCATTATTTGTAGTCTTCTGGCTTGTCTTGACCCTTCCTTCCACGTGCAAAGTGAAGGAGTGGGTCTCATTTCTTTCATTCTCTCACTCATTCTTTATGAAGTACGTACTACGAGTCCATCGTGTTAGGGTGGGGCTTTGATATAACTACAAGATAGATAAAATGCACGACTAAGGCTTACAGGTGGCAGGCTAACTTGTTAGCTTGCAAGTAAAGTAAACTCGCAGGCCTTTCACAGTTCATGATTTTTTTCACCAGTTGTTTGAATATAGGGCCATGACCCCTTGAGTATGAGTCCAATGATAGCTGTCTCCCACAAACCACATCTGAAATACACTATTATCTATTTTTTTTTTTGAACTGGATGAGAACTTCAAAACATGCACAGCGATCTGAGTACAGAATCCTTCCAGATATTTCCCCCTGTATAGTTATCTTACGTACATCTAATCCGATAGCTGTATCAGGATTCTTCAGAGAGACTGAACCAACAGAAGATATATAGATACAGATATATAGAAATAGATATAGATGTGGATTTACTTAAGTAGTTGGCTCACACAATTGTGAGGGCTTGCAAATCTGAAATCTGTAGGGCAGATGGTAGGCTGGAAACTCAGGCAGGATTTCTATGTTACAGTCTTGAGGCAAAATTCCTTCTCTGGGGAATCCGTTTTTACTCTTAAGGCCTTCAACTGATTTGATGAGACGCACTCACATTATCAAGTACAATCTCTTTTATTTAAAGTTAATTGTAAAGGTTAATCACATCTACAAAAAACTTCACAGCAACATATGGATGAGCGTTTGACCACATTGAGCCCTATAGCCTAGCCAAGTTGACACATAGAATGAACCATCACCATAGCCTTTTTCTTTTTTAAGCAATTTACTTGGGCTGTCTTTCCAAAACATTCAACTCAGTCTCTTCTTATATTTGAGCTATAGTATTACAATTAAAAACATAACTGGTATAAAAAGGTTTAGAAACAAATACAACTGAATCTTGGAGATCAGCTCAATTGGTAGACGCAGACAGGCATACGTACTAGTAGCCTACCAACATGAGACGTTACATAGGTCCAGGAGATCAGTCCACATTTTTTTTTTACAGAAGGAAAGGAGAATGCAGCAGGTTAACCAATCATTTCAAATAGAGGTCAGTCAAGAGAGCTTCTGTTCCTGTTGGTCTGAAGTTTGTCTGTCAATTAGAAATAAGCAGCACTGAAAACTCCCAATACCCAAGCCTCACCCAAGAGTAGTTAAATCAGAATCTTTGGTTGCCAGGCATCATGATTCTTGTCCGATGCGCAGCCAAGATTGAGAACTTCCGGTTTAAGGTCATGGCCACGAAGCTCTTAAGGTCTGCTTCCTCCTCCCAACATGTAAGTGTATCGGCTTTGGGATACTACATTTAGAAAGCAAAAGAGCAAAAAGTACATACAAGAACAAAGTGCCACAATTAATTCCACAAATCGGTACAAATCAGTGCCTATATTTTGGAGAATTTAAAAACGTTTTCTCTTTAGTTAGCATTCCTACGGGTGGAATAGCTCTATTAGAGCAATGCCTATTTTAAATTCTGGTCTATTTTAATTGTTTGCCAGAAAAGGTTGTATCAATTTTAACTCCCACCGAAAGTCCCTAAATGCCGGCCAACACTGGATTGACAAATCTTTTTCCCTTTTTTCAATGTGGTAATTTAAAAATACTGAGATGTTTTATTTGCATTTCTGTAAAACTTTATTTTATTGACTACAAATATTTTACTTTATAAGATCTATAAAGTAATGTAATGTAAATATTATATAGCTATATCCAACCTTGTTAATCATCACGTATTACTGCAATAATATTTTTCTATTTTTCGATTACTGATTATAAAATAATATATATCTCCTGAAGAAATTTGGGTAAATACAAGGACAAGAAATGAAAAAAAAGATTGTTCATAATTATTTGGCTATAACAATGGCTAAAAGTGTAGCATATATAACCAAACAAGTATTTGTTTTCAAACATTTTTCATTTACACTTAGCATCTTTTTTCATGTCGTTCAGTGTTCTAATATGTGACTTTCAGAGGCTGCATAGTAGTTTAAAGTAATATGTGTTAAATTCGGTATCCTTCAAAGAATCTGAAACAACAAATCTTGACTTAAATACTAATCCCTTTACCTTCCTCTTGTATGCATCACAAGTGGTAGACTGACAGTTTGGTGGCTCCCCGTGAACCATGGCTCCCAATATTTATGCTTGTGTGGAGTACCCTCCCTTACTGACTCTGGGTTTGGCCAATAGGACGTTAGCAAGGATGATGCAAGGAAGGACTTGTGCTTGCATATTGGCTTGTCTCTATTGAAATGTTCTCTCCTAGTATCTAACCACCATGAAAAGAAGCCCAAGCTAGCTAGACACGTGGAAAGAAAAAGAGCAAGAGGTCACAGTCTCCCCACCTTCCGCACTGGGGCACCAGACATGTGAACAAAGCCATTTGACTACAACCTCATGGTAGACCCCAAATGAGCCCAACAGAAGAAGTGCCAACCCACGGAACGGTCCACACGTAAAATGCTTGCTATTTTAAGCAGATATGTTTTGGAGTAGTTTGTGACACGGCGATAGATCATTGAAACATGGCAGCATCTAATATGAAAAGTTGCATCAAATATAGAAAACAAATCTTTAGAATCATAAACTCACAAAAGACTTTTTTTGTTATTATATGCTTAAATTGCCGAGGTCCTGGCTGATTGGATGAATGCAGAAAGAACATGGGCAGCGGAGTCAAAAAAACATGAAATGTAACCCAGTTTTGTGTATTGCAAGATATATGACTCCTTGGAGTATCAGCTGCTTTGTAGGCAAATAAGGTTTTAACACCAGCTACCTTGCAGATGTTTTATACTTAAGCTCTGTGAGTGACGCTGCTTCTAACTCAATAGAATCATAAACAGGATGAAGGAATGTACAGGTGTGAGTTAACCTTTTTATTAGAAAGCCATGTCTCTCAAACCGAAGAGAGCATTCTTTCCACTATACCTCACTACTAATGAATTTACTTAGGGGTCTACGGAAACCAGATGGCGTGATAGAGTCTCTGTGATGCCCACCTGGCAAAACTGCTTCTGATTTTTCAAGGTGGCGGGCAGACTGCTTGAAGACCATTACATCCATAAATAGCCTTTCCTCTTTTTAACCAAGTCATCTATTCCATTATTTGCATGAGGGGCCTTTTTTTTTTCAAAGCATCTGACCCTTTGGACTCATCTAGTGAACTCTAATACTTACATGGGACCAGTCCGCAACAGGAAAGTAGGTTTTTATTACATGAATTTGCATATCCTGTCAAGGACAGCTTCAGAACACTTTCATTTCAAGGTTAAATGAAACTTACAGGAATAAGCACAGAGGTGCTTCACAGTTCAGTCAGTTAAAAGAGGGGATAAGAAAGGAAAGACAGGTTAATTGTGACAGGGGACTTTACAATGCTGAAAATATACCGTATACAAAGGAACTAGGTAGCCTGCGTTCTATTTCCATGTGTCATTTACAAAGAGCAGATTCGTGGTTTCTGCAAATTTCTAGTAAGGAATATTATTTGAAAAACATTCGTGGTTGTATCTAACTCAAAGGGTTAAAACTTTGGACTTGTTATGAAAATACCTATAACATCCTCTCTCCTTTTCATCAAACGGACCCTGATTTTCAGCATCCAAGACTGGAAACAGCCAGCAGAAAGCGGGAAAGCAGTGGGGTCAGTACCTATCTGTCACTCACATGCTCTCCCAAGTCGAGCAAGTCGCATAGGGAAACATTAAGGGGTTGTACTTCCCCATGCTGGGAGCACAGCATCAGGCGGACTGGAGCAATTTGCTTAAGGGATTTGTTCAGGTTCCCATCAGCTGCAGGAGAGTATGTGTGATGCTAAGGTTCTACTGAACCACTCTGAGGTCTAAGCCGAAATCAAATGACAGAGCCGGGGCCCAAAGTGGGCTTCTGTCCATAGCTCTGTACTTGTCAACCACCATTGTGAATGCCGACTCAAGCCTGGCCTTTCTTTTCATTCCAGAGGCTTAATCCCAAGAGTCCCTCAATGTTTAAATCTCTAGATTACCATGACACTAAACTAGGGCTGCCAGATAAAATACGGGATCTACGATTAAATTTGAAATTCAGATAAACGACAAATCATTTTTTAGTATAAGCATGTCCCAAAATTTGCCAAACTTAGCGACCCTCCACTAAAGCTTTAAGTACCCACCAAGGGCTGTTCCTGATCCTTTTTATTTCCACCAAAAGAGAAAAAAAAGAAATGCAATGAGACTTAGAAAACTGAGTATGAGGCAGCCCGGCCAAACGAGAGGCTTGTTCTCACGAGATAAATAGGAGAACTCTGTCGTCTTCATCCAACAACTTCTCTTGAGTTAATTAACCTGCACGAGACCGGGCCAACAATGTGGCCCTCTTCTGGGTCATCCCTCACACTGAGTAGTTCACTGGGACCACAACTGAGTCTTCAGCAGAAGGTCTTTCGTAGATTCAAGGTTAGTCATTGTGCCACTGCTTGTGATGCCGAAGATCTGAAACAATCCAGATGCCCGTCAGTAGAGAGATGGTTAAGAAAATTGCAGAATGTCCAGACCATGCAGCACTTTCTAGCTATGAGGAAAGAATGAGGATGCTTCCTGGACGCAGATGTAGGAGGGACTCCCCATGAAGAAAGCGAGTGAGGAACAAAGTGTGTGCTAACAAAGCGTACATGTGGGTACGACGGGGGTGTGGGGGGAGGGGATGAGAATGTGAAGAAACTGGAATGATAAATAAGGAACTTAGAACGGTTTCAGGTGGGGCTGGGGCTGGGGTGGAATTGGGTGCATGGTGCATAAGGAAAGCGGAAGAGTGGTTGACTCCGTGTCCATGTGCGTGTGCGTGTACACGTGCGTGTGTGTGCAGAAGAGACTGTACCCAGCAGGCCCGAGACGGCTGCGTGGAGAGGACTGCTTCCGGACTTGGCCTTTGACTGGCATCTGAGAACCTGGATTTCTCGTTGGTTCCCGCCATCCCCAGAACTGGTAACAGTGGCTCGCTGTGGCTAAACTGTTTTTGTAAACACGATGCTTCGTGCTGCACATCTGTTTTCCTTCTGGAAGTCTAGAATTTAGGTATATGCCAGGCAGAGGGCTCCTATGTGACTGGACTCCAATAGACGCCCCGAGTGCTGAGTGTCTAATGAACTTCCCTGGTAGACGACATTCTGTACGTGTCTTCTCAGCTGGTTGCTGGGGGATTAAGTGCGTCCTGAGCTTGTGCCAGGTCTTTTCTGGTCACTGCTCTGCATACCTTTTCCCTGTGCTGATGTTGGTTCGTATCCTTTCACTGTAATGAGTTAGCTATGAGGCCGAGTCCTGTGGGTCCTCCTTGGGAATCAGTAAACCTAGGGATGCTTTTGGGGGGATACTTGACACCATGGTATCTCTCATTCTCTCTCCTCCTCCTCTCTCCTTCTCTTTTTCTATTTATATATACATATATATGTGTGTGTATATATGTATATACACATATATCTGTACCACATGAATATATATTTATTAAAATAAAAGAAAAATGAAAGTTTTTTACTTTTTATTTGCTTAACTGAGAGCCCCTTTCACTCTATCTCCCTTCCTTCTTTCCTTCTTTCCTTTTCTTTTTTTTTCACCCTAAACTATGAATTTTCTATTAAAATTAAAGAAAAAGTTAAAAGGCTATTGCGTTGCCTTATATTTGCCTAACTAAAAGCCCCATTCAAAATGTTTTCAGAGAGAGAAATAGAAACAGAGACAGAGAAAGAAAGAGAGAAATGAAAGGAACAAAGAATAACACAAATTTCACTGCCTCAATCTATAAGCAGACAGAAAATTCTTGTAGTTTCTAAATGTCAGTGTTAGGAGGTTTTTTTTTCAAACTTTTTTCAGCTTTTACGCATTAATGCTTCAAAATTATAAGGCTTTGTTCTAGAAGAATATGTCCCTCTTATATATATAAAACAGTCCAGCACGTAACTGGAAATACAGGTCTGTCATTTAGGAGAACATTTTTGTTAGAGAGCTGAAAGTCACATTCGGGATGTGAAAATCACACATTAAAAAGCTTTTATATCAAGAAAGATTGTAAAGAGGTTACAGAGGCATAACTAAACTCGCTGTGTGAACACCAAGTAGCTCCTGAATCAGAAAAGAAAAAAGCTATAAAGGATGGTTTGGGGACAAACTGAGAAAATTTGAATATAAAATTGATATGAGATGATATTATGGAATTATTGTTAATTCTCTTAGGCGTCATCCTTATTTTTTAAGAGATACAGGCTTAATTTGGGGGTGTAAAATATCATGTCGTCTGCATTTTTCAAATGATTACGAGAAAAACACGTAAATATCCACATATGAAGAAGTAAAACCGGTGTGCTTCACTGTTAGCCGCTGCACTTACGCAACAGGCATACAAGTCGCATCGTATAATTCTTTCAACTTTTCTATATATCTGAAATCTTTCCAAATAAAGTTGGGAAGGAAAAGATTTAAAAAAAAAAAAAAACAGGCCGTTAATATAATCGAAGTTAAAGTAGAATGATATAATATCAGTTAGTAGAAAATCAATAACCACTCTGCCGTTGAATTCACCACATTGATTTAAGAAAGACTTAGAATCTTTTCAATAAGAAAACAATAGGCTTCCGAGATTAGCCAATAATATTGTAATATCTATGTATGGGGCCAGGTGGGTACTAGACGTATTGGAGGGGTCACTTCATAAATTATATAAATGTCTGTACACCTGAAACTAATATCGAATGTCAACTGTAATTGAAAAAAACAAACAAACTTTAAAAAAGAAAACACTAGGCTTTATTTATACTCTACTATTAGACAAGTTGCACTTGACTAAACTGGTTAATTCGAACGGCTAGTGAAACTACTCAGATGACTGGTCACTTCAATACATTAATCTGTATAACAATCTTCCTCTAAATTGACTTCACTGATTGAATTTTTCCTATTTTTATGATCACTTTCACTTTTATCATAAAGAATGATTTTTTAAGCACCGACTATGGACAAGATGCTGGGGACAATGCATTCTAACTCAAGGGGCTTGTAATATCATTGAGGAGCTAGAAGATATGAATCAAGGATACATAACAAGAAAGAATAATCAATAAGCTAAATGCATAGTATTGCGAACTCTCAGGATCTTACCATATAAAACCTGGGTGTCTCTTTATTGATCATGCAACCTCATCCCTCACTTTACAGACAAGTAGGCAGATTTTTTAACATTTATTTTTAATTATAGTTGACATATGACATTATATTAGTGTCAGGTGTACGACATAGTGGTTAGACATTTATATACCTTACGAAGTGATCACCACAAGAAGTCTAGTAACATGTTTATTTTTCTGTAGTCGAATTTTTCAGTTTTCTTTCAGACTCTGGCGTAGTCACTTTGGGTTTTATATTTGTCGTCATACTTAGAATGACTTTCCCACTTCAAGATTATAAAAGTATTCATCTTCGGTTTCTGCTAGTACTTTTAATGTTCAGTGTCTTGCATTTAAATTTTCGAATCATATGAAATTAATTTTGATGTAAGAAACAAGGTAGGACTATAGCTTAATTTTTTTCCAAAACATTAAGCCAGTTGCCCAACATGTTTTTAATTAATTTTGTCATTGATATGACTTTAAACTAATGTCCCATACGTGCTTTTGCTTAACTTCGACGTCTCCTCTCTCTCATCGATGTGCTGGTACTGTGCTGTTGTAGGCAATGCAACATCCTAACGCCTTCATAGATCTGGAAGAGAAGTCTTCCCCTTGTTAATTTTTATTCAGAAATTTCTTGACTCCTCTCACATGTGGCCTCAACCCAGTCAGATCCAATGCCTCATTTCTATAAGAAATAATTGGTAATGTGCCCTTCAGTATACGAAAGGAGATGGCATTTATGGAGAGCATAGCTCCGATCTTTGCAATAAACAAAAATGCCCAACCGATTTTCAAAACTCCCCCAATTGAGAATCAATCTGGCAAGCTAGCCATGAAATCTTGATTTGATTGGATTGGGATCGCACACCATTTACAAATCAATTTAAGCAAAATGTCCACTTTTTACAGTGTCGTGGCCTCTACCCCGAATAACGATATACTTCTCTTCATGTATTTACGTCTTTGCGTCCTCCAGGGTCCTTAAAGGAAACAAGTGGCACACTCAAAGTTAAGATATTGATAAGTTTAACAAAGTGACAGTTTGGATAGGATTTAGGGAAGTCAGAAAGGGTGGGACAGCGCTTCGGGGAAGTCTTTCCAACCTCACGCCTAAAATAGCAAGGGGAACAATTAATGGAACTTTGAAAGATGTGCTATTAGGAGGACATCACCTGACAAGAGCTTCATTAGAGGGTCATAGCCAACCCACGGCCTCGCCAAGCGGAGGAGGGAGCCAAGGGGATAAATACTCTGACCTCTCTCTCTACTGGCCAAACCTGACCAGCAGCCTACGGGCTGTTGAAATTGTTACAGCTCAGAGTCTGGAACAGAGAGCAGAGTGAGGAGGCGTGGAAAATGGATCTGGAGGGGAAATGGCAAGCATGCGGACGCTAGGTAAAGCATGATAGCCTCCCACCCTCCCGCCACCTACCTTTGTCCCTAAGCTTTTCGTTTTCAATTTACTTCCTAGGTATTTCATAGTCTCATTACTGTTTTGAATGGGATCTCTATTCTTACCAATCTGGATCAATTATTGTTTCTATGTGAGAAGGCTATCGATTTTAAGAAACTGTTTGCATAACAAAGTAGTTTGATAAAGTGTTTGATTTTTACTGCCTATGTGAATATCACATGGTACGTGACCTGGGGAAAAGTCCATTATCTTTTCTGCATTAATTCCGTTATTTGTAAAAAAAAAAAAAAAAAGGGGGGGTGTTAAGATATTTACTTCAATTTTTTTAGTATTTATTGACATAATACATATAAAGCAGTTAAAGTAGTGTCCGGCTCATAACAAACCCTCAGGAAAGATCACCTATTATTATTATATTTAATAGTTTTTTAGCTAATCTAGGGCATCATTGGCTTTTCAGTTCAGTTTATTAACCCTGATGATTATCAGCTGATCTCCCCCACGCCAAACTGCATTTCTCAAATTCTCTCCAGGTCGACTAGGTGAACGAAAGAACTTTAAAATATAACTACCGATATTCTGACTCTACCGACAAAAGGTCCCAATAATCAGGAAAGGAATAATTCTCTTGGGGACCCCACTTTGAGAAGCAAAGCTTTATATGACACTAGACTGCAAGTGTGCCTGACGTTTTTTGGTGTTTTTTTTTTTTTTACTGAAGTGAGTTAACCAAATGGAAGCTTTGTCACTGCTTAAAACCCACAGTCTCTTTCAGCTGGGTCTAATACAGAACAAGGTCAATTTAAACATGTCTCTAAGATTTCTATAGAACAGTACTTCTCAGCCTGGAGTGCTTTTGCTGCCCAGGGGATATTTTGCAATGTCTGAAGACATCTGTGATTATTACAACAGTTAAGAGGTAATACTACTAGCATCTCGTAGGTATAGGTCAGGGATGCTGCTAAACATCCTACAATGTATCAAAGAATTATCTCACAAAAAATGTCAGTAGTGCTGAGGCTGAGAAACTCTTCTGTGAAAAAGAAGGAAGATCAGTTCACTGCGTTGTTTGGATTTAGAGAAGACGTTGCCCCAGTTTTGGTGGCAGAAATAAGAGGAACCTGGTGTTTCTGCAAACCTCACGTCTGGGGCAGCTTGAGTACTAATGCTCCTCCCTCCCCCTCCCAACCTTGTCTTTGCACTTAAAAACTCCAGGGCTGGCGATGTGGAGTCTCTGTGGCTACACCTCCTGTAGCCTATCTCTTCATCTCAGGAGACTCCAGACATAGAGTCACTTCATGCAACCCATCAAGGTATTTTAAGCATTGGGACAAACTGGGATAATTTAAGTAACTAGATATATGAGCCATTCTCAGGGAAGAGGTTGGGGAGAGGGAAACCAAATCATA